>NC_074679.1:822500-953206 GCF_029448725.1 Salvelinus fontinalis
ATTCTAACTTTAGAATACACTACATGACCAAAAGTATGTGGACACGTGCTCGTCAAACATCTCATTCCAAAATCATGGCCATTAATATGGAGTTGGTCCCCCCTTTGCTGCTATAACAGCCTCCACTCTTCTGGGAAGGCTTTCCACTAGATGTTGGAACATTGCTGCTATAACAGCCTCCACTCCTCTGGGAAGGCTTTCCACTAGATGTTGGAACATTGCTGCTATAACAGCCTCCACTCTTCTGGGAAGGCTTTCCTCTAGATGATGGAACATTGCTGCTATAACAGCCTCCACTCTTCTGGGAAGGCTTTCCTCTAGATGATGGAACATTGCTGCTATAACAGCCTCCACTCTTCTGGGAAGGCTTTCCACTAGATGTTGGAACATTGCTGCTATAACAGCCTCCACTCTTCTGGGAAGGCTTTCCACTAGATGTTGGAACATTGCTGCTGTAACAGCCTCCACTCTTCTGGGAAGGCTTTCCTCTAGATGTTGGAACATTGCTGCTATAACAGCCTCCACTCTTCTGGGAAGGCTTTCCACTAGATGTTGGAACATTGCCGCTATAACAGCCTCCACTCTTCTGGGAAGGCTTTCCACTAGATGTTGGAACATTGCTGCTATAACAGCCTCCACTCTTCTGGGAAGGATTTCCACTAGATGTTGGAACATTGCTGCTGTAACAGCCTCCACTCTTCTGGGAAGGCTTTCCACTATATGTTGGAACATTGCTGCTATAACAGCCTCCACTCTTCTGGGAAGGCTTTCCACTAGATGTTGGAACATTGCTGTTATAACAGCCTTCACTCTTCTGGGAAGGCTTTCCACTAGATGTTGGAACATTGCTGCGGGGACTTGCTTCCATTCAGCCACAAGAGCATTAGTGAGGTCGGTCACTGATGGGAGATTAGGCCTGGCTCGCAGTCGGCGTTCCAATTCACCCCAAAGGTATTCAATGGCGTTGAGGTCAGGGCTCTGTGTAGGCCAGTCACGTTCTTCCACACCAATGTCGACAAACCATGTCTGTATGGACCTCACTTTGTCCAAGGGAACATTGTCATGCTGAAACAGGAAAGGGCCTTCCCCAAACTGTTGCCACAAAGTCGGAAGGACAGAATTGTCTAGATTGTCACTGTAATGTTAAGATTTCCCTTCACTGGAACTAAGAGGCCTGAACCATGAAAACCAGCCCAACGTGCTTCTCGGCCGTCCCGTTCTGGGAGCTTGTGTGGTCTAGCACTTCGCGGCCGAGCCGTTGTTGCTCCTAGACATTTCCACTTCACAACAACAGCACTTACAGTTGACTGGGGTTGCTCTAGCAGGGTGAATATTTGACTTGTTGGAAAGGTGGCATCTTATGACGGTGCCATGTTGAAAGCCACTGAGCTCTTCAGTACAGGCCATTCTACTGCCAATGTTTGTCTATGGAGATTGCATGGCTGTGTGCTCGATTTTATACACCTGTATACACGGTGTGGCTGAAATAGCTGAATCCACAAATTTGAAGGGGTGTCCACATACTTTTGTATATGATATGGACCAAGATAGCAGGCTGACTGGGGCCATATCCTGGCCCTGCTGGTCAAGCATGGCAGTTCAAAATGGACTTATTCTGGCCAGTGGGGTCAACCATGGTTCCTGGTCTGAAGGGGGTTGATAGGCCCCTCCCAGTAAAAGGGGTTTGTACTGATGCGAAATGAGGGTCCACTCCTAAGGGGCAGGTAGTCTCTAAGGGACAGGTAGTCTCTAAGGGACAGGTAGTCTCTAAGGGGCAGGTAGTCTCTAAGGGACAGGTAGTCTCTAAGGGGCAGGTCGTCTCTAAGGGGCGGGTCGTCTCTAAGGGACAGGTAGTCTCTAAGGGACAGGTAGTCTCTAAGGGGCAGGTAGTCTCTAAGGGGCGGGTCGTCTCTAAGGGGCGGGTCGTCTCTAAGGGGCGGGTAGTCTCTAAGGGGCAGGTAGTCTCTAAGGGGCAGGTAGTCTCTAAGGGGCAGGTTGTCTCTAAGGGGCAGGTAGTCTCTAAGGGGCAGGTAGTCTCTAAGGGGCAGGTAGTCTCTAAGGGGCAGGTAGTCTCTAAGGGGCAGGTAGTCTCTAAAGGGCAGGTAGTGTCTAAGGGGCGGGTCGTCTCTAAGGGGCGGGTCGTCTCTAAGGGGCGGGTCGTCTCTAAGGGGCGGGTCGTCTCTAAGGGGCAGGTCGTCTCTAAGGGGCAGGTAGTCTCTAAGGGGCAGGTAGTCTCTAAGGGGCAGGTAGTCTCTAAGGGGCAGGTAGTCTCTAAGGGGCAGGTCGTCTCTAAGGGGCAGGTCGTCTCTAAGGGGCAGGTCGTCTCTAAGGGGCAGGTCTGTGCAGGTAACTCACGTCTCATATAGATGTCCTCCCTCTACCCGCTGCTCTACGAAGGCTAGGTGTCTGACGTGCAGGGTGGAGTGGGGGAAGGCTGCGTGCATCCATGGTAACCCCAGGAGAGACATCAGGATGTTGATGAGCCCAGAGAGCATCAGGTCCCAGTGGTATGCTGTTCCCTTCAGCAGCCTGGGACACACACATACACACACACACACAGTTGATATATACACACACACACACACACACACACACACACACACACACACACACACACACACACACACACACACACACACACACACACACACACACACACACACACACACACACACACAGACACACGCACGCACGCACGCACGCACGCACACACACATACATACACAAAGAGCATACACACACACACATACACAAAGAGCATACACACACACACAGTTGATATACACACACACACACACACACACTCAGATAAAGCGCATCAGCGTCGGCACATCTGTACCTGTTCTCGGGAACGTTGGTGAGAGAGACCACAATGTTCTGGTCGATGAAGATGAGGAGAGCCAGGAGGAAGCCGAGGCCCATGGCCGACAAAACGTTCATGACTGACAACTTCCCAACTGGAGCAATGTTGAACATCGGACCGTTACGGAAGTTAAACACTGGAACTGTAGAAACAAGACTAGGGTTGAGGACTAGGGTTGAGGACTAAGGTTGAGGACTAGGGTTGAGGACTAGGGTTGAAGACTAGGTGTGAAGACTAGGGTTGAGGACTAGGTTTGAGGACTAGGTTTGAGGACTAGGGTTGAGGACTAGGGTTGAAGACTAGGGTTGAAGACTAAGGTTGAGGACTAAGGTTGAGGACTAAGGTTGAGGACTAAGGTTGAGGACTAAGGTTGAGGACTAAGGTTGAGGACTAGAGTTGAGGACTAGGGTTGAAGACTAGGGTTGAAGACTAGGGTTGAAGACTAGGGTTGAAGACTAGGTTTGAGGACTAGGTTTGAGGACTAGGTTTGAGGACTAGGGTTGAGGACTAGGGTTGAGGACTAGGGTTGAGGACTAGGGTTGAGGACTAGGGTTGTTTATGTTTAAGAGCAGAAAGTAGAAACAGAGGAGAGTATATCAGGTGGACAAGGAGAGGAGAGGGTACTGAAGGATAGGAGAGGAAGAGAGGGTACTGAAGGATAGAAGGAGAGGAGGAGAGGGTACTGAGAGGGGAGAAGGAGAGGAGGAGAGGGGTACTGAAGGATAGAAGGAGAGGAGGAGAGGGGTACTGAAGGATAGGAGGAGAGGAGGAGAGGGGTACTGAAGGATAGAAGCAGAGGAGGAGAGGGTACTGAGAGGGGAGAAGGAGAGGAGGAGAGGGGTACTGAAGGATAGGAGGAGAGGAGGAGAGGGGTACTGAAGGATAGGAGGAGAGGAGGAGAGGGTACTGAAGGATAGAAGGAGAGGAGGAGAGGGTACTGAGAGGGGAGAAGGAGAGGAGGAGAGGGGTACTGAAGGATAGGAGGAGAGGAGGAGAGGGGTACTGAAGGATAGGAGGAGAGGAGGAGAGGGGTACTGAAGGATAGAAGGAGAGGAGGAGAGGGTACTGAAGGATAGGAGGAGAGGAGGAGAGGGTACTGAGAGGGGAGAAGGAGAGGAGGAGAGGGTACTGAGAGGGGAGAAGGAGAGGAGGAGAGGGTACTGAGAGGGGAGAAGGAAAAGAGAGGAGGGGTACTGAAGGAGAGGAGAAGAAGAGAAGGGAGGTACTGACGCTCGATGTCGTTGAACAGGTAGGATCCGATGAAGGAGAATGCCAAAACCGAGATGGGCAGGGCACAGTCTGACAAAACCTCTCTCACCTTGGAATGGAGAAATGGACTGGAGGGAGAGTGAGAGAGAGAGAGGGTGAGGGAGAGAGGAGAGGGAAGGAGGAGATAGATATAGAGGGAAAGAGGGGAGGAGATAGAGGGAGTAAGTGAGGAGAGAGAGAGAGAGAGAGGTTGATTGGATTAATCAAAACATTCAGACAGGGGCCCTCAGGGGCAGGGAGCAGACATAGAGGCCCTCAGGGGCAGGGAGCAGACACAGAGGCCCTCAGGGCAGGGAGCAGACACAGAGGCCCTCAGGGCAGGGAGCAGACACAGAGGCCCTCAGGGGCAGGGAGCAGACACAGAGGCCCTCAGGGGCAGGGAGCAGACATAGAGGCCCTCAGGGGCAGGGAGCAGACACAGAGGCCCTCAGGGGCAGGGAGCAGACATAGAGGCCCTCAGGGGCAGGGAGCAGACATAGAGGCCCTCAGGGGCAGGGAGCAGACATAGAGACCCTCAGGGGCAGGGAGCAGACATAGAGGCCCTCTGGGGCAGGGAGCAGACAGAGGCCCTCAGGGCAGGGAGTAGACATAGAGGCCCTCAGGGGCAGGGAGCAGACATAGAGGCCCTCAGGGGCAGGGAGCAGACATAGAGGCCCTCAGGGGCAGGGAGCAGACATAGAGGCCCTCAGGGCAGCGAGCAGACACAGAGGCCCTCAGGGCAGGGAGTAGACATAGAGGCCCTCAGGGCAGGGAGCAGACACAGAGGCCCTCAGGGGCAGGGAGCAGACATAGAGGCCCTCTGGGCAGGGAGCAGATATAGAAGCCCTCAGGGCAGGGAGCAGACATAGAGGCACTCAGGGCAGGGAGCAGACATAGAGGCCCTCAGGGCAGCGAGCAGACACAGAGGCCCTCAGGGCAGGGAGTAGACATAGAGGCCCTCAGGGCAGGGAGCAGACACAGAGGCCCTCAGGGGCAGGGAGCAGACATAGAGGCCCTCGGGGGCAGGGAGCAGACATAGAAGCCCTCAGGGGCAGGGAGCAGACATAGAGGCCCTCAGGGCAGGGAGCAGACATAGAGGCCCTCAGGGCAGCGAGCAGACACAGAGGCCCTCAGGGCAGGGAGTAGACATAGAGGCCCTCAGGGCAGGGAGCAGACATAGAGGCCCTCAGGGCAGGGAGCAGACACAGAGGCCCTCAGGGCAGGGAGTAGACATAGAGGCCCTCAGGGCAGGGAGCAGACATAGAGGCCCTCAGGGCAGCGACCAGACATAGAGGCCCTCAGGGCAGCTAGCAGACATAGAGGCCCTCTGGGCAGCGTGAAGACACATAAGGCTCTGGTCAAAGTAGGTCACTACATAGGGAATAGGGTGCCATAGAGCCCTGGTCTAAAGTAGTATACTACAAAGGGAATAGGGTGCCATAGAGCCCTGGTCTAAAGTAGTGCACTACATAGGGAATAGGGTGCCATAGAGCCCTGGTCTAAAGTAATACACTACATAGGGAACAGGGTGCCATAGAGCCCTGGTCTAAAGTAATACACTACATAGGGAACAGGGTGCCATAGAGCCCTGGTCTAAAGTAATACACTACATAGGGAACAGGGTGCCATAGAGCCCTGGTCTAAAGTAATACACTACATAGGGAACAGGGTGCCATAGAGCCCTGGTCTAAAGTAATACACTACATAGGGAACAAGGTGTCATAGAGCCCTGGTCTAAAGTAGTATACTACATAGGGAATAGGGTGCCATAGAGCCCTGGTCTAAAGTAGTATACTACAAAGGGAATAGGGTGCCATAGAGCCCTGGTCTAAAGTAGTGCACTACATAGGGAATAGGGTGCCATAGAGCCCTGATCTAAAGTAATACACTACATAGGGAACAGGGTGCCATAGAGCCCTGGTCTAAAGTAATACACTACATAGGGAATAGGGTGCCATAGAGCCCTGGTCTAAAGTAGTATACTACATAGGGAATAGGGTGCCATAGAGCCCTGGTCTAAAGTAATACACTACATAGGGAATAGGGTGCCATAGAGCCCTGGTCTAAAGTAATACACTACATAGGGAACAGGGTGCCATAGAGCCCTGGTCTAAAGTAATACACTACATAGGGAACAGGGTGCCATAGAGCCCTGGTCTAAAGTAATACACTACATAGGGAACAGGGTGCCATAGAGCCCTGGTCTAATGTAGTGCACTACATAGGGAATAGGGTGCCATAGAGCTCTGGTCTAAAGTAGGTCACTACATAGGGAACAGGGTGCCACTTGGGACGCACCCAAGGCCCTGCAATAGGTCAATAGGAACCGCATGGCGAGGCCACACCACTAATGTGCACTGTACAGTGCAGTCGGAAAGTATTCCCACAATTTCACTTTTTCCACATTTTGTTACGTTACTCATCAATCTACACACAATATCACACAATGACAAAGCAAAACAGATTTAGAAATTTTTGCAAATGTATTAAAAATAAAAAACGGAAATATCACTTTTACATAAGTATTCAGACCCTTTACTCAGTACTTTGTTGACGGACCTTTAGCAGCGATTACAGCCTCGAGTCTTCTATGACGCTACAAGTTTGCCACACCTGTATTTGGGGAGTTTCTCTCATTCTTCTCTGCAGATCGTCTCAAGCTCTGTCAGGTTGGATGGGGAACGTCTGTCAGGTTGGATGGGGAACGTCTGTCAGGTTGGATGGGGAACGTCTGTCAGGTTGGATGGGGATTCTGACTAGTCTCCCAGTCCCTGTCACTGAAAAACATCCCCACAGATGCCAGGTTTCCACCAGACGTGCGCTTGGCATTCAGGCCAAAGAGTTCAATCGTGGTTTCATCAGACCAGAGATTCTTGTTTCTCATGGTCTGAGAGTCCTTTAGATGCCTTTTGGCAAACTCCGAGCGGGCTGTCGTGCCTTTTACTGAGGAGTGGCTTCCGTCTGGCAACTCTACTATAAAGGCCTGATTGTTGGAATGCTGCAGAGATGGCTGTCCTTCTGGAAGGTTCTCCCATCTCCACAGAGGAACTCTGGTGCTCTGTCAGAGTGGCCATCGGTTCTTGGTCACCTCCCTGACCAAGGCCCTTCTCCCCCGATTGCTCAGTTTGGCCAGGCAGCCAGCTCTAGGAAGAGTCTTGGTGGTTCCAAACTTCTTCCATTTAAGAATGATGGAGGCCACTGTTTTCTTGGGGACCTTCATTGCTGCAGAAATGATTTGGTACCCTTCCCCAGATCTGTGCATCGACACAATCCTGTCTCAGAGCTCTACAGACAACTCCTTCGACCTCATGGCTTGGTTTTTCCTCTGACATGCACTCTCAACTGTAGGACCTTATATAGACAGGTGTGTGCCTTTCCAAATCATGTCCAAACAATTGAATTTACCAGAGGTGGACTACAATCAAGTTGTAGAAACATCTCAAGGACGATCAATGGAAACAGGATGCACCTGAGCTCAATTTCGAATCTCATAGCAAAGGGTCTGTATACTTACGTACATCGACGGGACAGCAGTGGAGAAGGTGTAAAGCTTCAAGTTCCTCGGCGTACACATCACTGACGATCTGAAATGGTCCACCCACACAGAAAGTGTGGTGAAGAAGGCGCAACTGCGCCTCTTCAATCGCAGGAGGCTGAAGAAATTAGCTTGGCCTCTAAAACCCTCACAAACTTTTACAGATGCACAACGGAGAGCATCTTGTCGGGCTGTATCACCGCCTGGTATGGCAACTTCACCTCCTCTCCAGAGGGTGCTGAGGTCTGCCCAACGCGTCACTGGGGTCAAACTACCTGCGCTCCAGGACACCAACACCACCCGATGTCACATGAAGGCCAAATAGATCATCAAGGACAACAACCACCAGAGCCAAGGCCTATCCACCCCGCTACCATCCACTAGTCACATTGTTTACATACTGTTTTACTCATCTCATTTGTATATACTGTATTCTATTCTACTGTATCTTAGTCAATACCACTCCGACATTGCTCAATCTAATATTTATACATTTCTTAATTCCATTATTTTACTTATAGATGTGTTTATTGTTGTGAATTGTTAGATATTACTGCACTGTTGGAGCTAGGAACACAAGCATTTCACTCCACCGGCAATAACATCTGCTAAATATGTGTATGTGACCAATAGAATTTGATTTGATTTGAATTCAACTTCAACTTCGCTGCTTTCCTGTTTACAGTTTATTACTTTACTAGTTTTATTAGTTTATTCGTTTTATTTTTTATTTTTAATTCGTTTTATTAGTTTACTGTTTACAGTGATTTGCACCGGATGGAAACTGTACAGTCCACAGTCCACAGTCCTAGCTAGGCTACCAAAATGTTTCAGTCTGGCTTGAGTTTGCAAAGCTTGACAATGAATAACCCCAAAAACCTAACATGCAACAAAACACCATGCATAGCAGAAACACGCCTGTTACAGCCACATTTGAGCAGTAGCCTCGGTTGGCAAACTCAACTACAACACATTCAGAGTGCACCGGTGATCCAATGTTGAATTCAACTGCACCGGTGATCCAATGTTGCATTCAACTGCACCGGTGATCCAATGTTGCATTCAACTGCACCGGTGATCCAATGTTGAATTCAACTGCACCGGTGATCCAATGTTGCATTCAACTGCACCGGTGATCCAATGTTGCATTCAACTGCACCGGTGATCCAATGTTGAATTCAACTGCACCGGTGATCCAATGTTGCATTCAACTGCACCGGTGATCCAATGTTGCATTCAACTGCACCGGTGATCCAATGTTGCATTCAACTGCACCGGTGATCCAATGTTGAATTCAACTGCACCGGTGATCCAATGTTGCATTCAACTGCACCGGTGATCCAATGTTGCATTCAACTGCACCGGTGATCCAATGTTGCATTCAACTGCACCGTTGATCCAATGTTGCATTCAACTGCACCGGTGATCCAATGTTGCATTCAACTGCACCGGTGATCCAATGTTGCATTCAACTGCACTGGCGATCCAATGTTGCATTCAACTGCACCGGTGATCCAATGTTGAATTCAACTGCACCGGTGATCCAATGTTGCATTCAACTGCACCGGTGATCCAATGTTGCATTCAACTGCACCGGTGATCCAATGTTGAATTCAACTGCACCGGTGATCCAATGTTGCATTCAACTGCACCGGTGATCCAATGTTGCATTCAACTGCACCGGTGATCCAATCTCTTTTGTTTCCAGGCAGGGAGCAGGTCTCGAACCCTCGACCATTCTAGCCCGAAGTCCAGCGCGCTATCGACTGTGCCCCAAAAACACGCTCAAGCGGCAGTCGATATCTGCGCTTATAAACCCAGGGTCGTTACAATACTGGGGTTCTACTGTACATCTGTCTAAACTGGTAGAGGGGGTTCTACTGTCTCTCTGTTTAAACCGGTAGAGGGGGTTCTACTGTACCTCTGTTTAAACTGGTAGAGGGGGTTCTACTGTACATCTGTTTAAACTGGTAGAGGGGGTTCTACTGTCTCTGTTTAAACTGGTAGAGGGGGTTCTACTGTCTCTGTTTAAACTGGTAGAGGGGGTTCTACTGTCTCTCTGTTTAAACTGGTAGAGGGGGTTCTACTGTCTCTGTTTAAACTGGTAGAGGGGGTTCTACTGTCTCTCTGTTTAAACTGGTAGAGGGGGTTCTACTGTCTCTGTTTAAACTGGTAGAGGGGGTTCTACTGTCTCTGTTTAAACTGGTAGAGGGGGTTCTACTGTCTCTCTGTTTAAACTGGTAGAGGGGGTTCTACTGTCTCTGTTTAAACTGGTAGAGGGGGTTCTACTGTCTCTGTTTAAACTGGTAGAGGGGGTTCTACTGTCTCTCTGTTTAAACTAGTAGAGGGGGTTCTACTGACTCTCTGTTTAAACTGGTAGAGGGTGTTCTACTGTACATCTGTTTAAACTGGTAGAGGGGGTTCTACTGTCTCTGTTTAAACTGGTAGAGGGGGTTCTACTGTCTCTGTTTAAACTGGTAGAGGGGGTTCTACTGTCTCTCTGTTTAAACTGGTAGAGGGGGTTCTACTGTACATCTGTTTAAACTGGTAGAGGGGGTTCTACTGTACATCTGTTTAAACTGGTAGAGGGGGTTCTACTGTCTCTGTTTAAACTGGTAGAGGGGGTTCTACTGTCTCTGTTTAAACTGGTAGAGGGGGTTCTACTGTCTCTCTGTTTAAACTGGTAGAGGGGGTTCTACTGTACATCTGTTTAAACTGGTAGAGGGTGTTCTACTGTCTCCCTGTTTAAACGGGTAGAGGGGGTTCTACTGTACATCTGTTTAAACTGGTAGAGGGGGTTCTACTGTACATCTGTTTAAACTGGTAGAGGGGGTTCTACTGTACATCTGTTTAAACTGGTAGAGGGGGTTCTACTGTACATCTGTTTAAACTGGTAGAGGGTGTTCTACTGTACCTCTGTTTAAACTGGTAGAGGGGGTTCTACTGTCTCTGTTTAAACTGGTAGAGGGGGTTCTACTGTCTCTGTTTAAACTGGTAGAGGGGATTCTACTGTCTCTGTTTAAACTGGTAGAGGGGGTTCTACTGTCTCTCTGTTTAAACTGGTAGAGGGGGTTCTACTGTACATCTGTTTAAACTGGTAGAGGGGGTTCTACTGTCTCTCTGTTTAAACTGGAATAGGGGGTTCTACTGACTCTCTGTTTAAACTGGTAGAGGGGGTTCTACTGTACCTCTGTTTAAACTGGTAGAAGGGGTTCTACTGTACATCTGTCTAAACTGGTAGAGGGGGTTCTACTGTCTCTCTGTTTAAACTAGTAGAGGGGGTTCTACTGTACATCTTTCTAAACTGGTAGAGGGGGTTCTACTGTACATCTGTCTAAACTGGTAGAGGGGGTTCTACTGTCTCTCTGTTTAAACTGGTAGAGGTGGTTCTACTGTACCTCTGTTTAAACTGGTAGAGGGGGTTCTACTGTACATCTGTTTAAACTGGTAGAGGGTGTTCTACTGTCTCCCTGTTTAAACTGGTAGAGGGGGTTGTACTGTACATCTGTTTAAACTGGTAGAGGGGGTTCTACTGTACATCTGTTTAAACTGGTAGAGGGGGTTCTACTGTCTCTGTTTAAACTGGTAGAGGGGGTTCTACTGTCTCTCTGTTTAAACTGGTAGAGGGGGTTCTACTGTCTCCCTGTTTAAACTGGTAGAGGGGATTCTACTGTCTCTGTTTAAACTGGTAGAGGGGGTTCTACTGTCTCTGTTTAAACTGGTAGAGGGGGTTCTACTGTCTCTCTATTTAAACTGGTAGAGGGGGTTCTACTGTCTCTCTGTTTAAACTGGTAGAGGGGGTTCTACTGTCTCTCTGTTTAAACTGGTAGAGGGGGTTCTACTGTCTCCCTGTTTAAACTGGTAGAGGGGATTATACTGTCTCTGTTTAAACTGGTAGAGGGGGTTCTACTGTCTCTGTTTAAACTGGTAGAGGGGGTTCTACTGTCTCTCTGTTTAAACTGGTAGAGGGGATTCTACTGTACATCTGTTTAAACTGGTAGAGGGGGTTCTACTGTCTCTCTGTTTAAACTGGAATAGGGGGTTCTACTGACTCTCTGTTTAAACTGGTAGAGGGGGTTCTACTGTACATCTGTTTAAACTGGTAGAGAGGATTCTACTGTACCTCTGTTTAAACCGGTAGAGGGGGTTCTACTGTCTCTCTGTTTAAACTGGTAGAGGGGGTTCTACTGTACATCTGTTTAAACTGGTAGAGGGGGTTCTACTGTCTCTCTGTTTAAACTAGTAGAGGGGGTTCTACTGTACATCTGTTTAAACTGGTAGAGGGGGTTCTACTGTGTCTCTGTTTAAACTGGTAGAGGGGGTTCTACTGCCTCTCTGTTTAAACTGGTAGAGGGTGTTCTACTGTACATCTGTTTAAACTGGTAGAGGGGGTTCTACTGTCTCTGTTTAAACTGGTAGAGGGGGTTCTACTGACTCTCTGTTTAAACTGGTAGAGGGGGTTCTACTGTACCTCTGTTTAAACCGGTAGAGGGGGTTCTACTGTACATCTGTTTAAACTGGTAGAGGGGGTTCTACTGTCTCTCTGTTTAAACTAGTAGAGGGGGTTCTACTGTACATCTGTTTAAACTGGTAGAGGGGGTTCTACTGTACATCTGTTTAAACTGGTAGAGAGGGTTCTACTGTCTCTCCGTTTAAACTGGTAGAGGGGGTTCTACTGTCTCTCTGTTTAAACTGGTAGAGGGGATTCTACTGTAGATCTGTTTAAACTGGTATCGGGGGTTCTACTGTCTCTCTGTTTAAACTGGTAGAGAGGATTCTACTGTACATCTGTTTAAACTGGTAGAGGGGTTCTACTGTCTCTCTGTTTAAACTAGTAGAGGGGGTTCTACTGTACATCTGTTTAAGCTGGTAGAGGGGGTTCTACTGTGTCTCTGTTTAAACTGGTAGAGGGGGTTCTACTGTCCATCTGTTTAAACTGGTAGAGGGGTTTCTACTGTACATCTGTTTAAACTGGTAGAGGGGGTTCTACTGTCTCTGTTTAAACTGGTAGAGGGAGTTCTACTGTCTCTCTGTTTAAACTGGTAGAGGGGGTTCTACTGTCTCTCTGTTTAAACTGGTAGAGGGGGTTCTACTGTCTCTGTTTAAACTGGTAGAGGGGATTCTACTGTCTCTGTTTAAACTGGTAGAGGGGATTCTACTGTCTCTGTTTAAACTGGTAGAGGGGGTTCTACTGTCTCTCTGTTTAAACTGGTAGAGGGGGTTCTACTGTACATCTGTTTAAACTGGTAGAGGGGGTTCTACTGTCTCTCTGTTTAAACTGGAATAGGGGGTTCTACTGACTCTCTGTTTAAACTGGTAGAGGGGGTTCTACTGTACCTCTGTTTAAACTGGTAGAGGGGGTTCTACTGTACATCTGTCTAAACTGGTAGAGGGTGTTCTACTGTCTCTCTGTTTAAACTAGTAGAGGGGGTTCTACTGTACATCTGTCTAAACTGGTAGAGGGGGTTCTACTGTACATCTGTCTAAACTGGTAGAGGGGGTTCTACTGTCTCCCTGTTTAAACTGGTAGAGGGGATTCTACTGTCTCTGTTTAAACTGGTAGAGGGGGTTCTACTGTCTCTGTTTAAACTGGTAGAGGGGGTTCTACTGTCTCTCTATTTAAACTGGTAGAGGGGGTTCTACTGTCTCTCTGTTTAAACTGGTAGAGGGGGTTCTACTGTCTCTCTGTTTAAACTGGTAGAGGGGGTTCTACTGTCTCCCTGTTTAAACTGGTAGAGGGGATTCTACTGTCTCTGTTTAAACTGGTAGAGGGGGTTCTACTGTCTCTGTTTAAACTGGTAGAGGGGGTTCTACTGTCTCTCTGTTTAAACTGGTAGAGGGGATTCTACTGTACATCTGTTTAAACTGGTAGAGGGGGTTCTACTGACTCTCTGTTTAAACTGGTATAGGGGGTTCTACTGTACATCTGTTTAAACTGGTAGAGAGGATTCTACTGTACCTCTGTTTAAACCGGTAGAGGGGGTTCTACTGTCTCTCTGTTTAAACTGGTAGAGGGGGTTCTACTGTACATCTGTTTAAACTGGTAGAGGGGGTTCTACTGTCTCTCTGTTTAAACTAGTAGAGGGGGTTCTACTGTACATCTGTTTAAACTGGTAGAGGGGGTTCTACTGTGTCTCTGTTTAAACTGGTAGAGGGGGTTCTACTGCCTCTCTGTTTAAACTGGTAGAAGGTGTTCTACTGTACATCTGTTTAAACTGGTAGAGGGGGTTCTACTGTCTCTGTTTAAACTGGTAGAGGGGGTTCTACTGACTCTCTGTTTAAACTGGTAGAGGGGGTTCTACTGTACCTCTGTTTAAACCGGTAGAGGGGGTTCTACTGTACATCTGTTTAAACTGGTAGAGGGGGTTCTACTGTCTCTCTGTCTAAACTAGTAGAGGGGGTTCTACTGTACATCTGTTTAAACTGGTAGAGGGGGTTCTACTGTACATCTGTTTAAACTGGTAGAGAGGGTTCTACTGTCTCTCCGTTTAAACTGGTAGAGGGGGTTCTACTGTCTCTCTGTTTAAACTGGTAGAGGGGATTCTACTGTAGATCTGTTTAAACTGGTATCGGGGGTTCTACTGTCTCTCTGTTTAAACTGGTAGAGAGGATTCTACTGTACATCTGTTTAAACTGGTAGAGGGGGTTCTACTGTCTCTCTGTTTAAACTAGTAGAGGGGGTTCTACTGTACATCTGTTTAAGCTGGTAGAGGGGGTTCTACTGTGTCTCTGTTTAAACTGGTAGAGGGGGTTCTACTGTCCATCTGTTTAAACTGGTAGAGGGGTTTCTACTGTACATCTGTTTAAACTGGTAGAGGGGGTTCTACTGTCTCTGTTTAAACTGGTAGAGGGGGTTCTACTGTCTCTCTGTTTAAACTGGTAGAGGGGGTTCTACTGTCTCTCTGTTTAAACTGGTAGAGGGGGTTCTACTGTCTCCCTGTTTAAACTGGTAGAGGGGATTCTACTGTCTCTGTTTAAACTGGTAGAGGGGGTTCTACTGTCTCTGTTTAAACTGGTAGAGGGGGTTCTACTGTCTCTCTGTTTAAACTGGTAGAGGGGGTTCTACTGTACATCTGTTTAAACTGGTAGAGGGGGTTCTACTGTCTCTCTGTTTAAACTGGAATAGGGGGTTCTACTGACTCTCTGTTTAAACTGGTAGAGGGGGTTCAACTGTACATCTGTTTAAACTGGTATAGGGGATTCTACTGTACCTCTGTTTAAACCGGTAGAGGGGGTTCTACTGTCTCTCTGTCTAAACTGGTAGAGGGGGTTCTACTGTCTCTGTTTAAACTGGTAGAGGGGTTTCTACTGTCTCTCTGTTTAAACTGGTAGAGGGGGTTCTACTGTCTCTCTGTTTAAACTAGTAGAGGGGGTTCTACTGTACATCTGTTTAAACTGGTAGAGGGGGTTCTGCTGCCTCTCTGTTTAAACTGGTAGAGGGGGTTCTACTGTACATCTGTTTAAACTGGTAGAGGCGGTTCTACTGCCTCTCTGTTTAAACTGGTAGAGGGTGTTCTACTGTACATCTGTTTAAACTGGTAGAGGGGGTTCTACTGTCTCTGTTTATACTGGTAGAGGGGGTTCTACTGACTCTCTGTTTAAACCGGTAGAGGGGGTTCTACTGTACATCTGTTTAAACTGGTAGAGGGGGTTCTACTGTCTCTCTGTTTAAACTAGTAGAGGGGGTTCTACTGTACATCTGTTTAAACTGGTAGAGGGGGTTCTACTGTGTCTCTGTTTAAACTGGTAGAGGGGGTTCTACTGCCTCTCTGTTTAAACTGGTAGAAGGTGTTCTACTGTACATCTGTTTAAACTGGTAGAGGGGGTTCTACTGTCTCTGTTTAAACTGGTAGAGGGGGTTCTACTGACTCTCTGTTTAAACTGGTAGAGGGGGTTCTACTGTACCTCTGTTTAAACCGGTAGAGGGGGTTCTACTGTACATCTGTTTAAACTGGTAGAGGGGGTTCTACTGTCTCTCTGTTTAAACTAGTAGAGGGGGTTCTACTGTACATCTGTTTAAACTGGTAGAGGGGGTTCTACTGTACATCTGTTTAAACTGGTAGAGAGGATTCTACTGTACCTCTGTTTAAACCGGTAGAGGGGGTTCTACTGTCTCTCTGTTTAAACTGGTAGAGGGGGTTCTACTGTACATCTGTTTAAACTGGTAGAGGGGGTTCTACTGTCTCTCTGTTTAAACTAGTAGAGGGGGTTCTACTGTACATCTGTTTAAACTGGTAGAGGGGGTTCTACTGTGTCTCTGTTTAAACTGGTAGAGGGGGTTCTACTGCCTCTCTGTTTAAACTGGTAGAAGGTGTTCTACTGTACATCTGTTTAAACTGGTAGAGGGGGTTCTACTGTCTCTGTTTAAACTGGTAGAGGGGGTTCTACTGACTCTCTGTTTAAACTGGTAGAGGGGGTTCTACTGTACCTCTGTTTAAACCGGTAGAGGGGGTTCTACTGTACATCTGTTTAAACTGGTAGAGGGGGTTCTACTGTCTCTCTGTTTAAACTAGTAGAGGGGGTTCTACTGTACATCTGTTTAAACTGGTAGAGGGGGTTCTACTGTACATCTGTTTAAACTGGTAGAGAGGGTTCTACTGTCTCTCCGTTTAAACTGGTAGAGGGGGTTCTACTGTCTCTCTGTTTAAACTGGTAGAGGGGATTCTACTGTAGATCTGTTTAAACTGGTATCGGGGGTTCTACTGTCTCTCTGTTTAAACTGGTAGAGAGGATTCTACTGTACATCTGTTTAAACTGGTAGAGGGGGTTCTACTGTCTCTCTGTTTAAACTAGTAGAGGGGGTTCTACTGTACATCTGTTTAAGCTGGTAGAGGGGGTTCTACTGTGTCTCTGTTTAAACTGGTAGAGGGGGTTCTACTGTCCATCTGTTTAAACTGGTAGAGGGGTTTCTACTGTACATCTGTTTAAACTGGTAGAGGGGGTTCTACTGTCTCTGTTTAAACTGGTAGAGGGGGTTCTACTGTCTCTCTGTTTAAACTGGTAGAGGGGGTTCTACTGTCTCTCTGTTTAAACTGGTAGAGGGGGTTCTACTGTCTCCCTGTTTAAACTGGTAGAGGGGATTCTACTGTCTCTGTTTAAACTGGTAGAGGGGGTTCTACTGTCTCTGTTTAAACTGGTAGAGGGGGTTCTACTGTCTCTCTGTTTAAACTGGTAGAGGGGGTTCTACTGTACATCTGTTTAAACTGGTAGAGGGGGTTCTACTGTCTCTCTGTTTAAACTGGAATAGGGGGTTCTACTGACTCTCTGTTTAAACTGGTAGAGGGGGTTCAACTGTACATCTGTTTAAACTGGTATAGGGGATTCTACTGTACCTCTGTTTAAACCGGTAGAGGGGGTTCTACTGTCTCTCTGTCTAAACTGGTAGAGGGGGTTCTACTGTCTCTGTTTAAACTGGTAGAGGGGTTTCTACTGTCTCTCTGTTTAAACTGGTAGAGGGGGTTCTACTGTCTCTCTGTTTAAACTAGTAGAGGGGGTTCTACTGTACATCTGTTTAAACTGGTAGAGGGGGTTCTACTGCCTCTCTGTTTAAACTGGTAGAGGGGGTTCTACTGTACATCTGTTTAAACTGGTAGAGGGGGTTCTACTGCCTCTCTGTTTAAACTGGTAGAGGGTGTTCTACTGTACATCTGTTTAAACTGGTAGAGGGGGTTCTACTGTCTCTGTTTATACTGGTAGAGGGGGTTCTACTGACTCTCTGTTTAAACCGGTAGAGGGGGTTCTACTGTACATCTGTTTAAACTGGTAGAGGGGGTTCTACTGTCTCTCTGTTTAAACTAGTAGAGGGGGTTCTACTGTACATCTGTTTAAACTGGTAGAGGGGGTTCTACTGTGTCTCTGTTTAAACTGGTAGAGGGGGTTCTACTGCCTCTCTGTTTAAACTGGTAGAAGGTGTTCTACTGTACATCTGTTTAAACTGGTAGAGGGGGTTCTACTGTCTCTGTTTAAACTGGTAGAGGGGGTTCTACTGACTCTCTGTTTAAACTGGTAGAGGGGGTTCTACTGTACCTCTGTTTAAACCGGTAGAGGGGGTTCTACTGTACATCTGTTTAAACTGGTAGAGGGGGTTCTACTGTCTCTCTGTTTAAACTAGTAGAGGGGTTTCTACTGTACATCTGTTTAAACTGGTAGAGGGGGTTCTACTGTACATCTGTTTAAACTGGTAGAGAGGGTTCTACTGTCTCTCCGTTTAAACTGGTAGAGGGGGTTCTACTGTCTCTCTGTTTAAACTGGTAGAGGGGATTCTACTGTAGATCTGTTTAAACTGGTATCGGGGGTTCTACTGTCTCTCTGTTTAAACTGGTAGAGAGGATTCTACTGTACATCTGTTTAAACTGGTAGAGGGGGTTCTACTGTCTCTCTGTTTAAACTAGTAGAGGGGGTTCTACTGTACATCTGTTTAAGCTGGTAGAGGGGGTTCTACTGTGTCTCTGTTTAAACTGGTAGAGGGGGTTCTACTGTCCATCTGTTTAAACTGGTAGAGGGGTTTCTACTGTACATCTGTTTAAACTGGTAGAGGGGGTTCTACTGTCTCTGTTTAAACTGGTAGAGGGGGTTCTACTGTCTCTCTGTTTAAACTGGTAGAGGGGGTTCTACTGTCTCTCTGTTTAAACTGGTAGAGGGGGTTCTACTGTCTCCCTGTTTAAACTGGTAGAGGGGATTCTACTGTCTCTGTTTAAACTGGTAGAGGGGGTTCTACTGTCTCTGTTTAAACTGGTAGAGGGGGTTCTACTGTCTCTCTGTTTAAACTGGTAGAGGGGGTTCTACTGTACATCTGTTTAAACTGGTAGAGGGGGTTCTACTGTCTCTCTGTTTAAACTGGAATAGGGGGTTCTACTGACTCTCTGTTTAAACTGGTAGAGGGGGTTCAACTGTACATCTGTTTAAACTGGTATAGGGGATTCTACTGTACCTCTGTTTAAACCGGTAGAGGGGGTTCTACTGTCTCTCTGTCTAAACTGGTAGAGGGGGTTCTACTGTCTCTGTTTAAACTGGTAGAGGGGTTTCTACTGTCTCTCTGTTTAAACTGGTAGAGGGGGTTCTACTGTCTCTCTGTTTAAACTAGTAGAGGGGGTTCTACTGTACATCTGTTTAAACTGGTAGAGGGGGTTCTACTGCCTCTCTGTTTAAACTGGTAGAGGGGGTTCTACTGTACATCTGTTTAAACTGGTAGAGGGGGTTCTACTGCCTCTCTGTTTAAACTGGTAGAGGGTGTTCTACTGTACATCTGTTTAAACTGGTAGAGGGGGTTCTACTGTCTCTGTTTATACTGGTAGAGGGGGTTCTACTGACTCTCTGTTTAAACCGGTAGAGGGGGTTCTACTGTACATCTGTTTAAACTGGTAGAGGGGGTTCTACTGTCTCTGTTCAAACTGGTAGAGGGGGTTCTACTGTCTCTCTGTTTAAACTAGTAGAGGGGGTTCTACTGTACATCTGTTTAAACTGGTAGAGGGGGTTCTACTGTCTCTCTGTTTAAACTAGTAGAGGGGGTTCTACTGTACATCTGTTTAAACTGGTAGAGGGGGTTCTACTGCCTCTCTGTTTAAACTGGTAGAGGGTGTTCTACTGTACATCTGTTTAAACTGGTAGAGGGGGTTCTACTGTCTCTGTTTATACTGGTAGAGGGGGTTCTACTGACTCTCTGTTTAAACTGGTAGAGGGGGTTCTACTGTACCTCTGTTTAAACCGGTAGAGGGGGTTCTACTGTACATCTGTTTAAACTGGTAGAGGGGGTTCTACTGTCTCTCTGTTTAAACTAGTAGAGGGGGTTCTACTGTACCTCTGTTTAAACCGGTAGAGGGGGTTCTACTGTACATCTGTTTAAACTGGTAGAGGGGGTTCTACTGTACATCTGTTTAAACTGGTATAGGGGGTTCTACTGTCTCTCTGTTTAAACTAGTAGAGGCCGTTCTACTGTACCTCTGTTTAAACCGGTAGAGGGGGTTCTACTGTACATCTGTTTAAACTGGTAGAGGGGGTTCTACTGTACATCTGTTTAAACTGGTAGAGGGGGTTCTACTGTACATCTGTTTAAACTGGTAGAGGGGGTTCTACTGTCTCTCTGTTTAAACTAGTAGAGGGGGTTCTACTGTACATCTGTTTAAACTGGTAGAGGGGGTTCTACTGACTCTCTGTTTAAACTGGTAGAGGGGGTTCTACTGTACATCTGTTTAAACTGGTAGAGGGGGTTCTACTGTCTCTCTGTTTAAACTAGTAGAGGGGGTTCTACTGTACATCTGTTTAAACTGGTAGAGGGGGTTCTACTGTACATCTGTTTAAACTGGTAGAGAGGGTTCTACTGTCTCTCTGTTTAAACTGGTAGGGGGGGTTCTACTGTCTCTCTGTTTAAACTGGTAGAGGGGATTCTACTGTAGATCTGTTTAAACTGGTATCGGGGGTTCTACTGTCTCTCTGTTTAAACTGGTAGAGGGGATTCTACTGTACATCTGTTTAAACTGGTAGAGGGGGTTCTACTGTCTCTGTTTATACTGGTAGAGGGGGTTCTACTGACTCTCTGTTTAAACCGGTAGAGGGGGTTCTACTGTACATCTGTTTAAACTGGTAGAGGGGGTTCTACTGTCTCTGTTCAAACTGGTAGAGGGGGTTCTACTGTCTCTCTGTTTAAACTAGTAGAGGGGGTTCTACTGTACATCTGTTTAAACTGGTAGAGGGGGTTCTACTGTCTCTCTGTTTAAACTAGTAGAGGGGGTTCTACTGTACATCTGTTTAAACTGGTAGAGGGGGTTCTACTGCCTCTCTGTTTAAACTGGTAGAGGGTGTTCTACTGTACATCTGTTTAAACTGGTAGAGGGGGTTCTACTGTCTCTGTTTATACTGGTAGAGGGGGTTCTACTGACTCTCTGTTTAAACTGGTAGAGGGGGTTCTACTGTACCTCTGTTTAAACCGGTAGAGGGGGTTCTACTGTACATCTGTTTAAACTGGTAGAGGGGGTTCTACTGTCTCTCTGTTTAAACTAGTAGAGGGGGTTCTACTGTACCTCTGTTTAAACCGGTAGAGGGGGTTCTACTGTACATCTGTTTAAACTGGTAGAGGGGGTTCTACTGTACATCTGTTTAAACTGGTATAGGGGGTTCTACTGTCTCTCTGTTTAAACTAGTAGAGGCCGTTCTACTGTACCTCTGTTTAAACCGGTAGAGGGGGTTCTACTGTACATCTGTTTAAACTGGTAGAGGGGGTTCTACTGTACATCTGTTTAAACTGGTAGAGGGGGTTCTACTGTACATCTGTTTAAACTGGTAGAGGGGGTTCTACTGTCTCTCTGTTTAAACTAGTAGAGGGGGTTCTACTGTACATCTGTTTAAACTGGTAGAGGGGGTTCTACTGACTCTCTGTTTAAACTGGTAGAGGGGGTTCTACTGTACATCTGTTTAAACTGGTAGAGGGGGTTCTACTGTCTCTCTGTTTAAACTAGTAGAGGGGGTTCTACTGTACATCTGTTTAAACTGGTAGAGGGGGTTCTACTGTACATCTGTTTAAACTGGTAGAGAGGGTTCTACTGTCTCTCTGTTTAAACTGGTAGGGGGGGTTCTACTGTCTCTCTGTTTAAACTGGTAGAGGGGATTCTACTGTAGATCTGTTTAAACTGGTATCGGGGGTTCTACTGTCTCTCTGTTTAAACTGGTAGAGGGGATTCTACTGTACATCTGTTTAAACTGGTAGAGGGGGTTCTACTGTCTCTGTTTATACTGGTAGAGGGGGTTCTACTGACTCTCTGTTTAAACCGGTAGAGGGGGTTCTACTGTACATCTGTTTAAACTGGTAGAGGGGGTTCTACTGTCTCTGTTCAAACTGGTAGAGGGGGTTCTACTGTCTCTCTGTTTAAACTAGTAGAGGGGGTTCTACTGTACATCTGTTTAAACTGGTAGAGGGGGTTCTACTGTCTCTCTGTTTAAACTAGTAGAGGGGGTTCTACTGTACATCTGTTTAAACTGGTAGAGGGGGTTCTACTGCCTCTCTGTTTAAACTGGTAGAGGGTGTTCTACTGTACATCTGTTTAAACTGGTAGAGGGGGTTCTACTGTCTCTGTTTATACTGGTAGAGGGGGTTCTACTGACTCTCTGTTTAAACTGGTAGAGGGGGTTCTACTGTACCTCTGTTTAAACCGGTAGAGGGGGTTCTACTGTACATCTGTTTAAACTGGTAGAGGGGGTTCTACTGTCTCTCTGTTTAAACTAGTAGAGGGGGTTCTACTGTACCTCTGTTTAAACCGGTAGAGGGGGTTCTACTGTACATCTGTTTAAACTGGTAGAGGGGGTTCTACTGTACATCTGTTTAAACTGGTATAGGGGGTTCTACTGTCTCTCTGTTTAAACTAGTAGAGGCCGTTCTACTGTACCTCTGTTTAAACCGGTAGAGGGGGTTCTACTGTACATCTGTTTAAACTGGTAGAGGGGGTTCTACTGTACATCTGTTTAAACTGGTAGAGGGGGTTCTACTGTACATCTGTTTAAACTGGTAGAGGGGGTTCTACTGTCTCTCTGTTTAAACTAGTAGAGGGGGTTCTACTGTACATCTGTTTAAACTGGTAGAGGGGGTTCTACTGACTCTCTGTTTAAACTGGTAGAGGGGGTTCTACTGTACATCTGTTTAAACTGGTAGAGGGGGTTCTACTGTCTCTCTGTTTAAACTAGTAGAGGGGGTTCTACTGTACATCTGTTTAAACTGGTAGAGGGGGTTCTACTGTACATCTGTTTAAACTGGTAGAGAGGGTTCTACTGTCTCTCTGTTTAAACTGGTAGGGGGGGTTCTACTGTCTCTCTGTTTAAACTGGTAGAGGGGATTCTACTGTAGATCTGTTTAAACTGGTATCGGGGGTTCTACTGTCTCTCTGTTTAAACTGGTAGAGGGGATTCTACTGTACATCTGTTTAAACTGGTAGAGGGGGTTCTACTGTCTCTCTGTTTAAACTAGTAGAGGGGGTTCTACTGTACATCTGTTTAAACTGGTAGAGGGGGTTCTACTGTACATCTGTTTAAACTGGTAGAGGGGGTTCTACTGTACATCTGTTTAAACTGGTAGAGGGGGTTCTACTGTCTCTGTTTAAACTGGTAGAGGGGGTTCTACTGTCTCTGTTTAAACTAGTAGAGGGGGTTCTACTGTACATCTGTTTAAACTGGTAGAGGGGGTTCTACTGTACATCTGTTTAAACTGGTAGAGGGGGTTCTACTGTACATCTGTTTAAACTGGTAGAGGGGGTTCTACTGTCTCTCTGTTTAAACTAGTAGAGGGGGTTCTACTGTATATCTGTTTAAACTGGTAGAGGGGGTTCTACTGTACATCTGTTTAAACTGGTAGAGGGGGTTCTACTGTACATCTGTTTAAACTGGTAGAGGGGGTTCTACTGTACATCTGTTTAAACTGGTAGAGGGGGTTCTACTGTCTCTGTTTAAACTGGTAGAGGGGGTTCTACTGTCTCTGTTTAAACTAGTAGAGGGGGTTCTACTGTACATCTGTTTAAACTGGTAGAGGGGGTTCTACTGTACATCTGTTTAAACTGGTAGAGGGGGTTCTACTGTACATCTGTTTAAACTGGTAGAGGGGGTTCTACTGTCTCTCTGTTTAAACTAGTAGAGGGGGTTCTACTGTACATCTGTTTAAACTGGTAGAGGGGGTTCTACTGTACATCTGTTTAAACTGGTAGAGGGGGTTCTACTGTCTCTCTGTTTAAACTAGTAGAGGGGGTTCTACTGTACATCTGTTAAAAACTGGTAGAGGGGGTTCTACTGTACATCTGTTTAAACTGGTAGAGAGGGTTCTACTGTCTAGCTGTTTAAACTGGTAGGGGGGGTTCTACTGTCTCTCTGTTTAAACTGGTAGAGGGGATTCTACTGTAGATCTGTTTAAACTGGTATCGGGGGTTCTACTGTCTCTCTGTTTAAACTGGTAGAGGGGATTCTACTGTACATCTGTTTAAACTGGTAGAGGGGGTTCTACTGTCTCTCTGTTTAAACTAGTAGAGGGGGTTCTACTGTACATCTGTTTAAACTGGTAGAGGGGGTTCTACTGTACATCTGTTTAAACTGGTAGAGGGGGTTCTACTGTCCGTCTGTTTAAACTGGTAGAGGGGGTTCTACTGTACATCTGTTTAAACTGGTAGAGGGGGTTCTACTGTCTCTGTTTAAACTGGTAGAGGGGGTTCTACTGTCTCTGTTTAAACTAGTAGAGGGGGTTCTACTGTCTCTCTGTTTAAACTGGTAGAGGGGATTCTACTGTACCTCTGTTTAAACTGGTAGAGGTGGTTCTACTGTACCTCTGTTTAAACTGGTAGAGGGGGTTCTACTGACTCTCTGTTTAAACTGGTAGAGGGGGTTCTACTGTACATCTGTTTAAACTGGTAGAGGGGGTTCTACTGACTCTCTGTTTAAACTGGTAGAGGGGGTTCTACTGTACATCTGTTTAAACTGGTAGAGGGGGTTCTACTGTCTCTCTGTTTAAACTAGTAGAGGGGGTTCTACTGTACATCTGTTTAAACTGGTAGAGGGGGTTCTACTGTACATCTGTTTAAACTGGTAGAGAGGGTTCTACTGTCTCTCTGTTTAAACTGGTAGGGGGGGTTCTACTGTCTCTCTGTTTAAACTGGTAGAGGGGATTCTACTGTAGATCTGTTTAAACTGGTATCGGGGGTTCTACTGTCTCTCTGTTTAAACTGGTAGAGGGGATTCTACTGTACATCTGTTTAAACTGGTAGAGGGGGTTCTACTGTCTCTCTGTTTAAACTAGTAGAGGGGGTTCTACTGTACATCTGTTTAAACTGGTAGAGGGGGTTCTACTGTACATCTGTTTAAACTGGTAGAGGGGGTTCTACTGTACATCTGTTTAAACTGGTAGAGGGGGTTCTACTGTACATCTGTTTAAACTGGTAGAGGGGGTTCTACTGTCTCTGTTTAAACTGGTAGAGGGGGTTCTACTGTCTCTGTTTAAACTAGTAGAGGGGGTTCTACTGTACATCTGTTTAAACTGGTAGAGGGGGTTCTACTGTACATCTGTTTAAACTGGTAGAGGGGGTTCTACTGTACATCTGTTTAAACTGGTAGAGGGGGTTCTACTGTCTCTCTATTTAAACTAGTAGAGGGGGTTCTACTGTACATCTGTTTAAACTGGTAGAGGGGGTTCTACTGTACATCTGTTTAAACTGGTAGAGGGGGTTCTACTGTACATCTGTTTAAACTGGTAGAGGGGGTTCTACTGTACATCTGTTTAAACTGGTAGAGGGGGTTCTACTGTCTCTGTTTAAACTGGTAGAGGGGGTTCTACTGTCTCTGTTTAAACTAGTAGAGGGGGTTCTACTGTACATCTGTTTAAACTGGTAGAGGGGGTTCTACTGTACATCTGTTTAAACTGGTAGAGGGGGTTCTACTGTACATCTGTTTAAACTGGTAGAGGGGGTTCTACTGTCTCTCTGTTTAAACTAGTAGAGGGGGTTCTACTGTACATCTGTTTAAACTGGTAGAGGGGGTTCTACTGTACATCTGTTTAAACTGGTAGAGGGGGTTCTACTGTCTCTCTGTTTAAACTAGTAGAGGGGGTTCTACTGTACATCTGTTTAAACTGGTAGAGGGGGTTCTACTGTACATCTGTTTAAACTGGTAGAGAGGGTTCTACTGTCTCTCTGTTTAAACTGGTAGGGGGGTTCTACTGTCTCTCTGTTTAAACTGGTAGAGGGGATTCTACTGTAGATCTGTTTAAACTGGTATCGGGGGTTCTACTGTCTCTCTGTTTAAACTGGTAGAGGGGATTCTACTGTACATCTGTTTAAACTGGTAGAGGGGGTTCTACTGTCTCTCTGTTTAAACTAGTAGAGGGGGTTCTACTGTACATCTGTTTAAACTGGTAGAGGGGGTTCTACTGTACATCTGTTTAAACTGGTAGAGGGGGTTCTACTCTCCGTCTGTTTAAACTGGTAGAGGGGGTTCTACTGTACATCTGTTTAAACTGGTAGAGGGGGTTCTACTGTCTCTGTTTAAACTGGTAGAGGGGGTTCTACTGTCTCTGTTTAAACTAGTAGAGGGGGTTCTACTGTCTCTCTGTTTAAACTGGTAGAGGGGGTTCTACTGTCTCTCTGTTTAAACTGGTAGAGGGGATTCTACTGTACCTCTGTTTAAACTGGTAGAGGTGGTTCTACTGTACCTCTGTTTAAACTGGTAGAGGGGGTTCTACTGACTCTCTGTTTAAACTGGTAGAGGGGGTTCTACTGTACATCTGTTTAAACTGGTAGAGGGGGTTCTACTGTCTCTCTGTTTAAACTAGTAGAGGGGGTTCTACTGTACATCTGTTTAAACTGGTAGAGGGGGTTCTACTGTACATCTGTTTAAACTGGTAGAGAGGGTTCTACTGTCTCTCTATTTAAACTGGTAGAGGGGGTTCTACTGTCTCTCTGTTTAAACTGGTAGAGGGGAGTCTACTGTAGATCTGTTTAAACTGGTATCGGGGGTTCTACTGTCTCTCTGTTTAAACTAGTAGAGGGGGTTCTACTGTCTCTGTTTAAACTAGTAGAGGGGGTTCTACTGTCTCTCTGTTTAAACTGGTAGAGGGGGTTCTACTGTCTCTCTGTTTAAACTAGTAGAGGGGGTTCTACTGTACATCTGTTTAAACTGGTAGAGGGGGTTCTACTGTACATCTGTTTAAACTGGTAGAGGGGGTTCTACTGTCCATCTGTTTAAACTGGTAGAGGGGGTTCTACTGTCTCTGTTTAAACTGGTAGAGGGGGTTCTACTGTCTCTGTTTAAACTAGTAGAGGGGGTTCTACTGTCTCTCTGTTTAAACTGGTAGAGGGGGTTCTACTGTCTCTCTGTTTAAACTGGTAGAGGGGATTCTACTGTACATCTGTTTAAACTGGTAGAGGGGGTTCTACTGACTCTCTGTTTAAACTGGTAGAGGGGGTTCTACTGTACATCTGTTTAAACTGGTAGAGGGGGTTCTACTGTCTCTCTGTTTAAACTAGTAGAGGGGGTTCTACTGTACATCTGTTTAAACTGGTAGAGGGGGTTCTACTGTACATCTGTTTAAACTGGTAGAGAGGGTTCTACTGTCTCTCTGTTTAAACTGGTAGAGGGGGTTCTACTGTCTCTCTGTTTAAACTGGTAGAGGGGATTCTACTGTAGATCTGTTTAAACTGGTATCGGGGGTTCTACTGTCTCTCTGTTTAAACTAGTAGAGGGGGTTCTACTGTCTCTGTTTAAACTAGTAGAGGGGGTTCTACTGTCTCTCTGTTTAAACTGGTAGAGGGGGTTCTACTGTCTCTCTGTTTAAACTAGTAGAGGGGGTTCTACTGTACATCTGTTTAAACTGGTAGAGGGGGTTCTACTGTACATCTGTTTAAACTGGTAGAGGGGGTTCTACTGTCCATCTGTTTAAACTGGTAGAGGGGGTTCTACTGTCTCTGTTTAAACTGGTAGAGGGGGTTCTACCGTCTCTGTTTAAACTAGTAGAGGGGGTTCTACTGTCTCTCTGTTTAAACTGGTAGAGGGGGTTCTACTGTACATCTGTTTAAACTGGTAGAGGGGGTTCTACTGTCTCTGTTTAAACTGGTAGAGGGGGTTCTACTGTCTCTGTTTAAACTAGTAGAGGGGGTTCTACTGTACATCTGTTTAAACTGGTAGAGGGGGTTCTACTGTCTCTCTGTTTAAACTAGTAGAGGGGGTTCTACTGTACATCTGTTTAAACTGGTAGAGGGGGTTCTACTGTACATCTGTTTAAACTGGTAGAGAGGGTTCTACTGTCTCTCTGTTTAAACTGGTAGGGGGGGTTCTACTGTCTCTCTGTTTAAACTGGTAGAGGGGATTCTACTGTAGATCTGTTTAAACTGGTATCGGGGTTCTACTGTCTCTCTGTTTAAACTGGTAGAGGGGATTCTACTGTACATCTGTTTAAACTGGTAGAGGGGGTTCTACTGTCTCTCTGTTTAAACTAGTAGAGGGGGTTCTACTGTACATCTGTTTAAACTGGTAGAGGGGGTTCTACTGTACATCTGTTTAAACTGGTAGAGGGGGTTCTACTGTCCGTCTGTTTAAACTGGTAGAGGGGGTTCTACTGTACATCTGTTTAAACTGGTAGAGGGGGTTCTACTGTCTCTGTTTAAACTGGTAGAGGGGGTTCTACTGTCTCTGTTTAAACTAGTAGAGGGGGTTCTACTGTCTCTCTGTTTAAACTGGTAGAGGGGGTTCTACTGTCTCTCTGTTTAAACTGGTAGAGGGGATTCTACTGTACCTCTGTTTAAACTGGTAGAGGTGGTTCTACTGTACCTCTGTTTAAACTGGTAGAGGGGGTTCTACTGACTCTCTGTTTAAACTGGTAGAGGGGGTTCTACTGTACATCTGTTTAAACTGGTAGAGGGGGTTCTACTGACTCTCTGTTTAAACTGGTAGAGGGGGTTCTACTGTACATCTGTTTAAACTGGTAGAGGGGGTTCTACTGTCTCTCTGTTTAAACTAGTAGAGGGGGTTCTACTGTACATCTGTTTAAACTGGTAGAGGGGGTTCTACTGTACATCTGTTTAAACTGGTAGAGAGGGTTCTACTGTCTCTCTGTTTAAACTGGTAGGGGGGGTTCTACTGTCTCTCTGTTTAAACTGGTAGAGGGGATTCTACTGTAGATCTGTTTAAACTGGTATCGGGGGTTCTACTGTCTCTCTGTTTAAACTGGTAGAGGGGATTCTACTGTACATCTGTTTAAACCGGTAGAGGGGGTTCTACTGTCTCTCTGTTTAAACTAGTAGAGGGGGTTCTACTGTACATCTGTTTAAACTGGTAGAGGGGGTTCTACTGTACATCTGTTTAAACTGGTAGAGGGGGTTCTACTGTACATCTGTTTAAACTGGTAGAGGGGGTTCTACTGTACATCTGTTTAAACTGGTAGAGGGGGTTCTACTGTCTCTGTTTAAACTGGTAGAGGGGGTTCTACTGTCTCTGTTTAAACTAGTAGAGGGGGTTCTACTGTACATCTGTTTAAACTGGTAGAGGGGGTTCTACTGTACATCTGTTTAAACTGGTAGAGGGGGTTCTACTGTACATCTGTTTAAACTGGTAGAGGGGGTTCTACTGTCTCTCTGTTTAAACTAGTAGAGGGGGTTCTACTGTACATCTGTTTAAACTGGTAGAGGGGGTTCTACTGTACATCTGTTTAAACTGGTAGAGGGGGTTCTACTGTACATCTGTTTAAACTGGTAGAGGGGGTTCTACTGTACATCTGTTTAAACTGGTAGAGGGGGTTCTACTGTCTCTGTTTAAACTGGTAGAGGGGGTTCTACTGTCTCTGTTTAAACTAGTAGAGGGGGTTCTACTGTACATCTGTTTAACCTGGTAGAGGGGGTTCTACTGTACATCTGTTTAAACTGGTAGAGGGGGTTCTACTGTACATCTGTTTAAACTGGTAGAGGGGGTTCTACTGTCTCTCTGTTTAAACTAGTAGAGGGGGTTCTACTGTACATCTGTTTAAACTGGTAGAGGGGGTTCTACTGTACATCTGTTTAAACTGGTAGAGGGGGTTCTACTGTCTCTCTGTTTAAACTAGTAGAGGGGGTTCTACTGTACATCTGTTTAAACTGGTAGAGGGGGTTCTACTGTACATCTGTTTAAACTGGTAGAGAGGGTTCTACTGTCTCTCTGTTTAAACTGGTAGGGGGGGTTCTACTGTCTCTCTGTTTAAACTGGTAGAGGGGATTCTACTGTAGATCTGTTTAAACTGGTATCGGGGGTTCTACTGTCTCTCTGTTTAAACTGGTAGAGGGGATTCTACTGTACATCTGTTTAAACTGGTAGAGGGGGTTCTACTGTCTCTCTGTTTCAACTAGTAGAGGGGGTTCTACTGTACATCTGTTTAAACTGGTAGAGGGGGTTCTACTGTACATCTGTTTAAACTGGTAGAGGGGGTTCTACTGTCCGTCTTTTTAAACTGGTAGAGGGGGTTCTACTGTACATCTGTTTAAACTGGTAGAGGGGGTTCTACTGTCTCTGTTTAAACTGGTAGAGGGGGTTCTACTGTCTCTGTTTAAACTAGTAGAGGGGGTTCTACTGTCTCTCTGTTTAAACTGGTAGAGGGGGTTCTACTGTCTCTCTGTTTAAACTGGTAGAGGGGATTCTACTGTACCTCTGTTTAAACTGGTAGAGGTGGTTCTACTGTACCTCTGTTTAAACTGGTAGAGGGGGTTCTACTGACTCTCTGTTTAAACTGGTAGAGGGGGTTCTACTGTACATCTGTTTAAACTGGTAGAGGGGGTTCTACTGTCTCTCTGTTTAAACTAGTAGAGGGGGTTCTACTGTACATCTGTTTAAACTGGTAGAGGGGGTTCTACTGTACATCTGTTTAAACTGGTAGAGAGGGTTCTACTGTCTCTCTGTTTAAACTGGTAGAGGGGGTTCTACTGTCTCTCTGTTTAAACTGGTAGAGGGGATTCTACTGTAGATCTGTTTAAACTGGTATCGGGGGTTCTACTGTCTCTCTGTTTAAACTAGTAGAGGGGGTTCTACTGTCTCTGTTTAAACTAGTAGAGGGGGTTCTACTGTCTCTCTGTTTAAACTGGTAGAGGGGGTTCTACTGTCTCTCTGTTTAAACTAGTAGAGGGGGTTCTACTGTACATCTGTTTAAACTGGTAGAGGGGGTTCTACTGTACATCTGTTTAAACTGGTAGAGGGGGTTCTACTGTCCATCTGTTTAAACTGGTAGAGGGGGTTCTACTGTCTCTGTTTAAACTGGTAGAGGGGGTTCTACTGTCTCTGTTTAAACTAGTAGAGGGGGTTCTACTGTCTCTCTGTTTAAACTGGTAGAGGGGGTTCTACTGTACATCTGTTTAAACTGGTAGAGGGGGTTCTACTGTCTCTGTTTAAACTGGTAGAGGGGGTTCTACTGTACATCTGTTTAAACTGGTAGAGGGGGTTCTACTGTACATCTGTTTAAACTGGTAGAGGGGGTTCTACTGTACATCTGTTTAAACTGGTAGAGGGGGTTCTACTGTCTCTGTTTAAACTGGTAGAGGGGGTTCTACTGTCTCTGTTTAAACTAGTAGAGGGGGTTCTACTGTACATCTGTTTAAACTGGTAGAGGGGGTTCTACTGTACATCTGTTTAAACTGGTAGAGGGGGTTCTACTGTACATCTGTTTAAACTGGTAGAGGGGGTTCTACTGTCTCTCTGTTTAAACTAGTAGAGGGGGTTCTACTGTACATCTGTTTAAACTGGTAGAGGGGGTTCTACTGTACATCTGTTTAAACTGGTAGAGGGGGTTCTACTGTACATCTGTTTAAACTGGTAGAGGGGGTTCTACTGTACATCTGTTTAAACTGGTAGAGGGGGTTCTACTGTCTCTGTTTAAACTGGTAGAGGGGGTTCTACTGTCTCTGTTTAAACTAGTAGAGGGGGTTCTACTGTACATCTGTTTAACCTGGTAGAGGGGGTTCTACTGTACATCTGTTTAAACTGGTAGAGGGGGTTCTACTGTACATCTGTTTAAACTGGTAGAGGGGGTTCTACTGTCTCTCTGTTTAAACTAGTAGAGGGGGTTCTACTGTACATCTGTTTAAACTGGTAGAGGGGGTTCTACTGTACATCTGTTTAAACTGGTAGAGGGGGTTCTACTGTCTCTCTGTTTAAACTAGTAGAGGGGGTTCTACTGTACATCTGTTTAAACTGGTAGAGGGGGTTCTACTGTACATCTGTTTAAACTGGTAGAGAGGGTTCTACTGTCTCTCTGTTTAAACTGGTAGGGGGGGTTCTACTGTCTCTCTGTTTAAACTGGTAGAGGGGATTCTACTGTAGATCTGTTTAAACTGGTATCGGGGGTTCTACTGTCTCTCTGTTTAAACTGGTAGAGGGGATTCTACTGTACATCTGTTTAAACTGGTAGAGGGGGTTCTACTGTCTCTCTGTTTCAACTAGTAGAGGGGGTTCTACTGTACATCTGTTTAAACTGGTAGAGGGGGTTCTACTGTACATCTGTTTAAACTGGTAGAGGGGGTTCTACTGTCCGTCTTTTTAAACTGGTAGAGGGGGTTCTACTGTACATCTGTTTAAACTGGTAGAGGGGGTTCTACTGTCTCTGTTTAAACTGGTAGAGGGGGTTCTACTGTCTCTGTTTAAACTAGTAGAGGGGGTTCTACTGTCTCTCTGTTTAAACTGGTAGAGGGGGTTCTACTGTCTCTCTGTTTAAACTGGTAGAGGGGATTCTACTGTACCTCTGTTTAAACTGGTAGAGGTGGTTCTACTGTACCTCTGTTTAAACTGGTAGAGGGGGTTCTACTGACTCTCTGTTTAAACTGGTAGAGGGGGTTCTACTGTACATCTGTTTAAACTGGTAGAGGGGGTTCTACTGTCTCTCTGTTTAAACTAGTAGAGGGGGTTCTACTGTACATCTGTTTAAACTGGTAGAGGGGGTTCTACTGTACATCTGTTTAAACTGGTAGAGAGGGTTCTACTGTCTCTCTGTTTAAACTGGTAGAGGGGGTTCTACTGTCTCTCTGTTTAAACTGGTAGAGGGGATTCTACTGTAGATCTGTTTAAACTGGTATCGGGGGTTCTACTGTCTCTCTGTTTAAACTAGTAGAGGGGGTTCTACTGTCTCTGTTTAAACTAGTAGAGGGGGTTCTACTGTCTCTCTGTTTAAACTGGTAGAGGGGGTTCTACTGTCTCTCTGTTTAAACTAGTAGAGGGGGTTCTACTGTACATCTGTTTAAACTGGTAGAGGGGGTTCTACTGTACATCTGTTTAAACTGGTAGAGGGGGTTCTACTGTCCATCTGTTTAAACTGGTAGAGGGGGTTCTACTGTCTCTGTTTAAACTGGTAGAGGGGGTTCTACTGTCTCTGTTTAAACTAGTAGAGGGGGTTCTACTGTCTCTCTGTTTAAACTGGTAGAGGGGGTTCTACTGTCTCTCTGTTTAAACTAGTAGAGGGGGTTCTACTGTACATCTGTTTAAACTGGTAGAGGGGGTTCTACTGTACATCTGTTTAAACTGGTAGAGAGGGTTCTACTGTCTCTCTGTTTAAACTGGTAGAGGGGGTTCTACTGTCTCTCTGTTTAAACTGGTAGAGGGGATTCTACTGTAGATCTGTTTAAACTGGTATCGGGGGTTCTACTGTCTCTCTGTTTAAACTAGTAGAGGGGGTTCTACTGTCTCTGTTTAAACTAGTAGAGGGGGTTCTACTGTCTCTCTGTTTAAACTGGTAGAGGGGGTTCTACTGTCTCTCTGTTTAAACTAGTAGAGGGGGTTCTACTGTACATCTGTTTAAACTGGTAGAGGGGGTTCTACTGTACATCTGTTTAAACTGGTAGAGGGGGTTCTACTGTCCATCTGTTTAAACTGGTAGAGGGGGTTCTACTGTCTCTGTTTAAACTGGTAGAGGGGGTTCTACTGTCTCTGTTTAAACTAGTAGAGGGGGTTCTACTGTCTCTCTGTTTAAACTGGTAGAGGGGGTTCTACTGTCTCTCTGTTTAAACTGGTAGAGGGGATTCTACTGTACATCTGTTTAAACTGGTAGAGGGGGTTCTACTGACTCTCTGTTTAAACTGGTAGAGGGGGTTCTACTGTACATCTGTTTAAACTGGTAGAGGGGGTTCTACTGTCTCTCTGTTTAAACTAGTAGAGGGGGTTCTACTGTACATCTGTTTAAACTGGTAGAGGGGGTTCTACTGTACATCTGTTTAAACTGGTAGAGAGGGTTCTACTGTCTCTCTGTTTAAACTGGTAGAGGGGGTTCTACTGTCTCTCTGTTTAAACTGGTAGAGGGGATTCTACTGTAGATCTGTTTAAACTGGTATCGGGGGTTCTACTGTCTCTCTGTTTAAACTAGTAGAGGGGGTTCTACTGTCTCTGTTTAAACTAGTAGAGGGGGTTCTACTGTCTCTCTGTTTAAACTGGTAGAGGGGGTTCTACTGTCTCTCTGTTTAAACTAGTAGAGGGGGTTCTACTGTACATCTGTTTAAACTGGTAGAGGGGGTTCTACTGTACATCTGTTTAAACTGGTAGAGAGGGTTCTACTGTCTCTCTGTTTAAACTGGTAGAGGGGGTTCTACTGTCTCTCTGTTTAAACTGGTAGAGGGGATTCTACTGTAGATCTGTTTAAACTGGTATCGGGGGTTCTACTGTCTCTCTGTTTAAACTAGTAGAGGGGGTTCTACTGTCTCTGTTTAAACTAGTAGAGGGGGTTCTACTGTCTCTCTGTTTAAACTGGTAGAGGGGGTTCTACTGTCTCTCTGTTTAAACTAGTAGAGGGGGTTCTACTGTACATCTGTTTAAACTGGTAGAGGGGGTTCTACTGTACATCTGTTTAAACTGGTAGAGGGGGTTCTACTGTCCATCTGTTTAAACTGGTAGAGGGGGTTCTACTGTCTCTGTTTAAACTGGTAGAGGGGGTTCTACTGTCTCTGTTTAAACTAGTAGAGGGGGTTCTACTGTCTCTCTGTTTAAACTGGTAGAGGGGGTTCTACTGTCTCTCTGTTTAAACTGGTAGAGGGGATTCTACTGTACATCTGTTTAAACTGGTAGAGGGGGTTCTACTGACTCTCTGTTTAAACTGGTAGAGGGGGTTCTACTGTACATCTGTTTAAACTGGTAGAGGGGGTTCTACTGTCTCTCTGTTTAAACTAGTAGAGGGGGTTCTACTGTACATCTGTTTAAACTGGTAGAGGGGGTTCTACTGTACATCTGTTTAAACTGGTAGAGAGGGTTCTACTGTCTCTCTGTTTAAACTGGTAGAGGGGGTTCTACTGTCTCTCTGTTTAAACTGGTAGAGGGGATTCTACTGTAGATCTGTTTAAACTGGTATCGGGGGTTCTACTGTCTCTCTGTTTAAACTAGTAGAGGGGGTTCTACTGTCTCTGTTTAAACTAGTAGAGGGGGTTCTACTGTCTCTCTGTTTAAACTGGTAGAGGGGGTTCTACTGTCTCTCTGTTTAAACTAGTAGAGGGGGTTCTACTGTACATCTGTTTAAACTGGTAGAGGGGGTTCTACTGTACATCTGTTTAAACTGGTAGAGGGGGTTCTACTGTCCATCTGTTTAAACTGGTAGAGGGGGTTCTACTGTCTCTGTTTAAACTGGTAGAGGGGGTTCTACTGTCTCTGTTTAAACTAGTAGAGGGGGTTCTACTGTCTCTCTGTTTAAACTGGTAGAGGGGGTTCTACTGTCTCTCTGTTTAAACTGGTAGAGGGGATTCTACTGTACCTCTGTTTAAACTGGTAGAGGTGGTTCTACTGTACCTCTTTTTAAACTGGTAGAGGGTGTAGCCCAGCCACAGGGTTCCCAGCATCAGCAGCAGACACAGGACTGGTCTCTCCCTGGTACACTGGATGAAGGAGTCAGGCAGAGGGAGAGAGCTCCCCACCCCTCCTCCCCCCGCCCCTGTCCCGTTACCCCCCAGTAGGGTCACACCCCCCTGCTCCTGTAGCCGTAGCAACGCCTCCCCACTTCCATTGGTCAGCGTCGGGGCGTGGTAGTATTTATGGAAGACTGGAGGGTGGAGACACAACAGGGAGTAATTAACCATCAGAACATATCCAATTGGATCATCTCCATGACACCTTGGGCATGGCAGCATACTGAAAGAACAAAATGCTGAATGGTCTGTATGGTACATAATCATCTGAATGGTCTGTATGGTATATAGTAATCTGAATGGTCTGTATGGTATATAGTAATCTGAATGGTCTGTATGGTATATAGTAATCTGAGTGGTATATAGTAATCTGAATGGTCTGTATGGTATATAGTAATCTGAGTGGTCTGTATGGTATATAGTAATCTGTATGGTCTGTATGGTATATAGTAATCTGAATGGTCTGTATGGTATATAGTAATCTGTATGGTCTGTATGGTATATAGTAATCTGAGTGGTCTGTATGGTATATAGTAATCTGTATGGTCTGTATGGTATATAGTAATCTGAATGGTCTGTATGGTATATAGTAATCTGTATGGTCTGTATGGTATATAGTAATCTGTATGGTATATAGTAATCTGTGTGGTATATAGTAATCTGTATGGTATATAGTAATCTGAGTGGTCTGTATGTATATAGTAATCTGAATGGTATATAGTCATCTGAATGGTCTGTGTGGTATATAGTAATCTGTATGGTCTGTATGGTATATAGTAATCTGAATGGTCTGTATGGTATATAGTAATCTGAGTGGTCTGTAAGGTATATAGTAATCTGAATGGTCTGTATGGTATATAGTAATCTGAATGGTCTGTATGGTATATAGTCATCTGAATGGTCTGTATGGTATATAGTAATCTGTATGGTCTGTATGGTATATAGTAATCTGAATGGTCTGTATGGTATATAGTAATCTGAATGGTCTGTATGGTATATAGTAATCTGAATGGTCTGTATGGTATATAGTAATCTGAATGGTCTGTATGGTATATAGTAATCTGAATGGTATATAGTCATCTGAATGGTCTGTATGGTATATAGTAATCTGAATGGTATATAGTCATCTGAATGGTCTGTATGGTATATAGTAATCTGAATGGTCTGTATGGTATATAGTAATCTGAATGGTCTGTATGGTATATAGTAATCTGAATGGTATATAGTCATCTGAATGGTCTGTATGGTATATAGTAATCTGTATGGTCTGTATGGTATATAGTAATCTGAATGGTATATAGTAATCTGTATGGTCTGTATGGTATATAGTAATCTGTATGGTATATAGTAATCTGAATGGTCTGTATGGTATATAGTAATCTGTATGGTATATAGTAATCTGAATGGTCTGTATGGTATATAGTAATCTGTATGGTATATAGTAATCTGAATGGTCTGTATGGTATATAGTAATCTGTATGGTATATAGTAATCTGAATGGTCTGTATGGTATATAGTAATCTGTATGGTCTGTATGGTATATAGTAATCTGAATGGTCTGTATGGTATATAGTAATCTGAATGGTATATAGTAATCTGAATGGTCTGTATGGTATATAGTAATCTGTATGGTATATAGTAATCTGAATGGTCTGTATGGTATATAGTAATCTGTATGGTATATAGTAATCTGAATGGTCTGTATGGTACATAGTAATCTGTATGGTATATAGTAATCTGAATGGTCTGTATGGTATATAGTAATCTGTATGGTATATAGTAATCTGAATGGTCTGTATGGTATATAGTAATCTGTATGGTCTGTATGGTATATAGTAATCTGAATGGTCTGTATGGTATATAGTAATCTGAATGGTATATAGTAATCTGAATGGTCTGTATGGTATATAGTAATCTGTATGGTCTGTATGGTATATAGTAATCTGAATGGTCTGTATGGTATATAGTAATCTGAATGGTCTGTATGGTATATAGTAATCTGAATGGTCTGTATGGTATATAGTAATCTGTATGGTCTGTATGGTATATAGTAATCTGAATGGTCTGTATGGTATATAGTAATCTGAATGGTCTGTATGGTATATAGTAATCTGAATGGTCTGTATGGTATATAGTAATCTGAATGGTCTGTATGGTATATAGTAATCTGAATGGTCTGTATGGTATATAGTAATCTGAATGGTCTGTATGGTATATAGTAATCTGAATGGTCTGTATGGTATATAGTAATCTGAATGGTATATGGTAATCTGTATGGTATATAGTAATCTGAATGGTCTGTATGGTATATAGTAATCTGAATGGTCTGTATGGTATATAGTAATCTGTATGGTCTGTATGGTATATAGTAATCTGAATGGTATGTATGGTATATAGTAATCTGAATGGTATGTAGTAATCTGAATGGTCTGTATGGTATATAGTAATCTGAATGGTCTGTATGGTATATAGTAATCTGAATGGTCTGTATGGTATATAGTAATCTGAATGGTCTGTATGGTATATAGTAATCTGTATGGTCTGTATGGTATATAGTAATCTGAATGGTCTGTATGGTATATAGTAATCTGTATGGTCTGTATGGTATATAGTAATCTGAATGGTCTGTATGGTATATAGTAATCTGAATGGTCTGTATGGTATATAGTAATCTGAATGGTCTGTATGGTATATAGTAATCTGAATGGTCTGTATGGTATATAGTAATCTGTATGGTCTGTATGGTATATAGTCATCTGAATGGTCTGTATGGTATATAGTCATCTGAATGGTCTGTATGGTATATAGTAATCTGAATGGTCTGTATGGTATATAGTAATCTGAATGGTCTGTATGGTATATAGTAATCTGAATGGTCTGTATGGTATATAGTAATCTGAATAGTCTGTATGGTATATAGTAATCTGAATGGTCTGTATGGTATATAGTAATCTGTATGGTCTGTATGGTATATAGTAATCTGTATGGTATATAGTAATCTGAATGGTCTGTATGGTATATAGTAATCTGTATGGTATATAGTAATCTGAATGGTCTGTATGGTATATAGTAATCTGTATGGTATATAGTAATCTGAATGGTCTGTATGGTATATAGTAATCTGTATGGTATATAGTAATCTGAATGGTCTGTATGGTATATAGTAATCTGTATGGTATATAGTAATCTGAATGGTCTGTATGGTATATAGTAATCTGAATGGTCTGTATGGTATATAGTAATCTGAATGGTCTGTATGGTATATAGTAATCTGTATGGTATATAGTAATCTGAATGGTCTGTATGGTATATAGTAATCTGTATGGTATATAGTAATCTGAATGGTCTGTATGGTATATAGTAATCTGAATGGTCTGTATGGTATATAGTAATCTGAATGGTATATAGTAATCTGTATGGTCTGTATGGTATATAGTAATCTGAATGGTATATAGTAATCTGTATGGTCTGTATGGTATATAGTAATCTGAATGGTCTGTATGGTATATAGTAATCTGTATGGTATATAGTAATCTGAATGGTCTGTATGGTATATAGTAATCTGTATGGTATATAGTAATCTGAATGGTCTGTATGGTATATAGTAATCTGTATGGTATATAGTAATCTGAATGGTCTGTATGGTATATAGTAATCTGAATGGTATATAGTAATCTGAATGGTCTGTATGGTATATAGTAATCTGTATGGTATATAGTAATCTGAATGGTCTGTATGGTATATAGTAATCTGAATGGTCTGTATGGTATATAGTAATCTGAATGGTCTGTATGGTATATAGTAATCTGTATGGTATTTAGTAATCTGTATGGTCTGTATGGTATATAGTAATCTGAATGGTCTGAATGGTATATAGTAATCTGTATGGTCTGTATGGTATATAGTAATCTGTATGGTATATAGTAATCTGTATGGTCTGTATGGTATATAGTAATCTGAATGGTCTGTATGGTATATAGTAATCTGTATGGTAAGTATGGTATATAGTAATCTGAATGGTCTGTATGGTATATAGTAATCTGAATGGTCTGAATGGTATATAGTAATCTGAATGGTCTGTATGGTATATAGTAATCTGTATGGTATATAGTAATCTGAATGGTCTGTATGGTATATAGTAATCTGTATGGTCTGTATGGTATATAGTAATCTGAATGGTCTGTATGGTATATAGTAATCTGAATGGTATATAGTAATCTGAATGGTCTGTATGGTATATAGTAATCTGTATGGTCTGTATGGTATATAGTAATCTGAATGGTCTGTATGGTATATAGTAATCTGAATGGTCTGTATGGTATATAGTAATCTGAATGGTCTGTATGGTATATAGTAATCTGTATGGTCTGTATGGTATATAGTAATCTGAATGGTCTGTATGGTATATAGTAATCTGAATGGTCTGTATGGTATATAGTAATCTGAATGGTCTGTATGGTATATAGTAATCTGAATGGTCTGTATGGTATATAGTAATCTGAATGGTCTGTATGGTATATAGTAATCTGAATGGTCTGTATGGTATATAGTAATCTGAATGGTCTGTATGGTATATAGTAATCTGAATGGTATATGGTAATCTGTATGGTATATAGTAATCTGAATGGTCTGTATGGTATATAGTAATCTGAATGGTCTGTATGGTATATAGTAATCTGTATGGTCTGTATGGTATATAGTAATCTGAATGGTCTGTATGGTATATAGTAATCTGAATGGTATGTAGTAATCTGAATGGTCTGTATGGTATATAGTAATCTGAATGGTCTGTATGGTATATAGTAATCTGAATGGTCTGTATGGTATATAGTAATCTGAATGGTCTGTATGGTATATAGTAATCTGTATGGTCTGTATGGTATATAGTAATCTGAATGGTCTGTATGGTATATAGTAATCTGTATGGTCTGTATGGTATATAGTAATCTGAATGGTCTGTATGGTATATAGTAATCTGAATGGTCTGTATGGTATATAGTAATCTGAATGGTCTGTATGGTATATAGTAATCTGAATGGTCTGTATGGTATATAGTAATCTGTATGGTCTGTATGGTATATAGTCATCTGAATGGTCTGTATGGTATATAGTCATCTGAATGGTCTGTATGGTATATAGTAATCTGAATGGTCTGTATGGTATATAGTAATCTGAATGGTCTGTATGGTATATAGTAATCTGAATGGTCTGTATGGTATATAGTAATCTGAATGGTCTGTATGGTATATAGTAATCTGAATGGTCTGTATGGTATATAGTAATCTGTATGGTCTGTATGGTATATAGTAATCTGTATGGTATATAGTAATCTGAATGGTCTGTATGGTATATAGTAATCTGTATGGTATATAGTAATCTGAATGGTCTGTATGGTATATAGTAATCTGTATGGTATATAGTAATCTGAATGGTCTGTATGGTATATAGTAATCTGTATGGTATATAGTAATCTGAATGGTCTGTATGGTATATAGTAATCTGTATGGTATATAGTAATCTGAATGGTCTGTATGGTATATAGTAATCTGAATGGTCTGTATGGTATATAGTAATCTGAATGGTCTGTATGGTATATAGTAATCTGTATGGTATATAGTAATCTGAATGGTCTGTATGGTATATAGTAATCTGTATGGTATATAGTAATCTGAATGGTCTGTATGGTATATAGTAATCTGAATGGTCTGTATGGTATATAGTAATCTGAATGGTATATAGTAATCTGTATGGTCTGTATGGTATATAGTAATCTGAATGGTATATAGTAATCTGTATGGTCTGTATGGTATATAGTAATCTGAATGGTCTGTATGGTATATAGTAATCTGTATGGTATATAGTAATCTGAATGGTCTGTATGGTATATAGTAATCTGTATGGTATATAGTAATCTGAATGGTCTGTATGGTATATAGTAATCTGTATGGTATATAGTAATCTGAATGGTCTGTATGGTATATAGTAATCTGAATGGTATATAGTAATCTGAATGGTCTGTATGGTATATAGTAATCTGTATGGTATATAGTAATCTGAATGGTCTGTATGGTATATAGTAATCTGAATGGTCTGTATGGTATATAGTAATCTGAATGGTCTGTATGGTATATAGTAATCTGTATGGTATTTAGTAATCTGTATGGTCTGTATGGTATATAGTAATCTGAATGGTCTGAATGGTATATAGTAATCTGTATGGTCTGTATGGTATATAGTAATCTGTATGGTATATAGTAATCTGTATGGTCTGTATGGTATATAGTAATCTGAATGGTCTGTATGGTATATAGTAATCTGTATGGTAAGTATGGTATATAGTAATCTGAATGGTCTGTATGGTATATAGTAATCTGAATGGTCTGAATGGTATATAGTAATCTGAATGGTCTGTATGGTATATAGTAATCTGAATGGTCTGTATGGTATATAGTAATCTGAATGGTCTGTATGGTATATAGTAATCTGAATGGTCTGTATGGTATATAGTAATCTGAATGGTCTGTATGGTATATAGTAATCTGAATGGTCTGTATGGTATATAGTAATCTGAATGGTCTGTATGGTATATAGTAATCTGAATGGTATATAGTAATCTGAATGGTCTGTATGGTATATAGTAATCTGAATGGTCTGTATGGTATATAGTAATCTGTATGGTCTGTATGGTATATAGTAATCTGAATGGTATATAGTAATCTGTATGGTCTGTATGGTATATAGTAATCTGAATGGTATATAGTAATCTGTATGGTCTGTATGGTATATAGTAATCTGAATGGTCTGTATGGTATATAGTAATCTGTATGGTATATAGTAATCTGAATGGTCTGTATGGTATATAGTAATCTGTATGGTATATAGTAATCTGAATGGTCTGTATGGTATATAGTAATCTGTATGGTATATAGTAATCTGAATGGTCTGTATGGTATATAGTAATCTGAATGGTATATAGTAATCTGAATGGTCTGTATGGTATATAGTAATCTGTATGGTATATAGTAATCTGAATGGTCTGTATGGTATATAGTAATCTGAATGGTCTGTATGGTATATAGTAATCTGAATGGTCTGTATGGTATATAGTAATCTGTATGGTATTTAGTAATCTGTATGGTCTGTATGGTATATAGTAATCTGAATGGTCTGAATGGTATATAGTAATCTGTATGGTCTGTATGGTATATAGTAATCTGTATGGTATATAGTAATCTGTATGGTCTGTATGGTATATAGTAATCTGAATGGTCTGTATGGTATATAGTAATCTGTATGGTAAGTATGGTATATAGTAATCTGAATGGTCTGTATGGTATATAGTAATCTGAATGGTCTGAATGGTATATAGTAATCTGAATGGTCTGTATGGTATATAGTAATCTGAATGGTCTGTATGGTATATAGTAATCTGAATGGTCTGTATGGTATATAGTAATCTGAATGGTCTGTATGGTATATAGTAATCTGAATGGTCTGTATGGTATATAGTAATCTGAATGGTCTGTATGGTATATAGTAATCTGAATGGTCTGTATGGTATATAGTAATCTGAATGGTCTGTATGGTATATAGTAATCTGAATGGTATATAGTAATCTGAATGGTCTGTATGGTATATAGTAATCTGAATGGTCTGTATGGTATATAGTAATCTGTATGGTCTGTATGGTATATAGTAATCTGAATGGTATATAGTAATCTGAATGGTCTGTATGGTATATAGTAATCTGTATGGTCTGAATGGTATATAGTAATCTGTATGGTATATAGTAATCTGTATGGTATATAGTAATCTGAATGGTCTGTATGGTATATAGTAATCTGAATGGTCTGTATGGTATATAGTAATCTGTATGGTATATAGTAATCTGAATGGTCTGTATGGTATATAGTAATCTGTATGGTATATAGTAATCTGAATGGTCTGTATGGTATATAGTAATCTGAATGGTCTGTATGGTATATAGTAATCTGAATGGTATATAGTAATCTGTATGGTCTGTATGGTATATAGTAATCTGAATGGTATATAGTAATCTGTATGGTCTGTATGGTATATAGTAATCTGTATGGTATATAGTAATCTGAATGGTCTGTATGGTATATAGTAATCTGAATGGTATATAGTAATCTGAATGGTCTGTATGGTATATAGTAATCTGTATGGTATATAGTAATCTGAATGGTCTGTATGGTATATAGTAATCTGAGTGGTCTGTATGGTATATAGTAATCTGAATGGTCTGTATGGTATATAGTAATCTGAATGGTCTGTATGGTATATAGTAATCTGTATGGTATATAGTAATCTGAATGGTCTGTATGGTATATAGTAATCTGAATGGTCTGTATGGTATATAGTAATCTGAATGGTCTGTATGGTATATAGTAATCTGAATGGTATATAGTAATCTGAATGGTCTGTATGGTATATAGTAATCTGTATGGTATATAGTAATCTGAATGGTCTGTATGGTATATAGTAATCTGAATGGTCTGTATGGTATATAGTAATCTGAATGGTCTGTATGGTATATAGTAATCTGAATAGTCTGTATGGTATATAGTAATCTGTATGATCTGTATGGTATATAGTAATCTGAATGGTATATAGTAATCTGAATGGTCTGTATGGTATATAGTAATCTGAATGTATATAGTAATCTGTATGGTATATAGTAATCTGTATGGTCTGTATGGTATATAGTAATCTGTATGGTATATAGTAATCTGTATGGTCTGTATGGTATATAGTAATCTGAATGGTCTGTATGGTATATAGTAATCTGAATGGTCTGTATGGTATATAGTAATCTGAATGGTATATAGTAATCTGAATGGTCTGTATGGTATATAGTAATCTGTGATGGTATATAGTAATCTGTATGGTCTGTATGGTATATAGTAATCTGAATGGTCTGTATGGTATATAGTAATCTGAATGGTCTGTATGGTATATAGTAATCTGAATGGTCTGTATGGTATATAGTAATCTGAATGGTCTGTATGGTATATAGTAATCTGAATGGTCTGTATGGTATATAGTAATCTGAATGGTCTGTATGGTATATAGTAATCTGTATGGTATATAGTAATCTGTATGGTATATAGTAATCTGTATGGTATATAGTAATCTGTATGGTATATAGTAATCTGAATGGTCTGTATGGTATATAGTAATCTGTATGGTCTGTATGGTATATAGTAATCTGAATGGTCTGTATGGTATATAGTAATCTGAATGGTCTGTATGGTATATAGTAATCTGAATGGTATATAGTAATCTGAATGGTCTGTATGGTATATAGTAATCTGAATGGTATATAGTAATCTGTATGGTCTGTATGGTATATAGTAATCTGAATGGTCTGTATGGTATATAGTAATCTGAATGGTCTGTATGGTATATAGTAATCTGAATGGTCTGTATGGTATATAGTAATCTGAATGGTCTGTATGGTATATAGTAATCTGTATGGTCTGTATGGTATATAGTAATCTGAATGGTCTGTATGGTATATAGTAATCTGAATGGTCTGTATGGTATATAGTAATCTGAATGGTCTGTATGGTATATAGTAATCTGAATGGTCTGATGGTATATAGTAATCTGAATGTCTGTATGGTATATAGTAATCTGTATGGTCTGTATGGTATATAGTAATCTGTATGGTCTGTATGGTATATAGTAATCTGTACGGTCTGTATGGTATATAGTAATCTGAATGGTCTGTATGGTATATAGTAATCTGTATGGTATATAGTAATCTGAATGGTCTGTATGGTATATAGTAATCTGTATGGTATATAGTAATCTGAATGGTCTGTATGGTATATAGTAATCTGTATGGTATATAGTAATCTGAATGGTCTGTATGGTATATAGTAATCTGAATGGTATATAGTAATCTGAATGGTCTGTATGGTATATAGTAATCTGTATGGTATATAGTAATCTGAATGGTCTGTATGGTATATAGTAATCTGAATGGTCTGTATGGTATATAGTAATCTGAATGGTCTGTATGGTATATAGTAATCTGTATGGTATATAGTAATCTGTATGGTCTGTATGGTATATAGTAATCTGAATGGTCTGAATGGTATATAGTAATCTGTATGGTCTGTATGGTATATAGTAATCTGTATGGTATATAGTAATCTGTATGGTCTGTATGGTATATAGTAATCTGAATGGTCTGTATGGTATATAGTAATCTGTATGGTATGTATGGTATATAGTAATCTGAATGGTCTGTATGGTATATAGTAATCTGAATGGTCTGTATGGTATATAGTAATCTGAATGGTCTGTATGGTATATAGTAATCTGAATGGTCTGTATGGTATATAGTAATCTGAATGGTCTGTATGGTATATAGTAATCTGAATGGTCTGTATGGTATATAGTAATCTGAATGGTCTGTATGGTATATAGTAATCTGAATGGTCTGTATGGTATATAGTAATCTGAATGGTCTGTATGGTATATAGTAATCTGAATGGTCTGTATGGTATATAGTAATCTGAATGGTATATAGTAATCTGAATGGTCTGTATGGTATATAGTAATCTGAATGGTCTGTATGGTATATAGTAATCTGTATGGTCTGTATGGTATATAGTAATCTGAATGGTATATAGTAATCTGAATGGTCTGTATGGTATATAGTAATCTGTATGGTCTGTATGGTATATAGTAATCTGTATGGTATATAGTAATCTGTATGGTATATAGTAATCTGAATGGTCTGTATGGTATATAGTAATCTGAATGGTCTGTATGGTATATAGTAATCTGTATGGTATATAGTAATCTGAATGGTCTGTATGGTATATAGTAATCTGTATGGTATATAGTAATCTGAATGGTCTGTATGGTATATAGTAATCTGAATGGTCTGTATGGTATATAGTAATCTGAATGGTATATAGTAATCTGTATGGTCTGTATGGTATATAGTAATCTGAATGGTATATAGTAATCTGTATGGTCTGTATGGTATATAGTAATCTGTATGGTATATAGTAATCTGAATGGTCTGTATGGTATATAGTAATCTGAATGGTATATAGTAATCTGAATGGTCTGTATGGTATATAGTAATCTGTATGGTATATAGTAATCTGAATGGTCTGTATGGTATATAGTAATCTGAATGGTCTGTATGGTATATAGTAATCTGAATGGTCTGTATGGTATATAGTAATCTGAATGGTCTGTATGGTATATAGTAATCTGTATGGTATATAGTAATCTGAATGGTCTGTATGGTATATAGTAATCTGAATGGTCTGTATGGTATATAGTAATCTGAATGGTCTGTATGGTATATAGTAATCTGAATGGTATATAGTAATCTGAATGGTCTGTATGGTATATAGTAATCTGAGTGGTCTGTATGGTATATAGTAATCTGTATGGTATATAGTAATCTGTATGGTATATAGTAATCTGTATGGTATATAGTAATCTGAATGGTCTGTATGGTATATAGTAATCTGTATGGTATATAGTAATCTGAATGGTCTGTATGGTATATAGTAATCTGAGTGGTCTGTATGGTATATAGTAATCTGTATGGTATATAGTAATCTGAGTGGTCTGTATGGTATATAGTAATCTGTATGGTATATAGTAATCTGAATGGTCTGTATGGTATATAGTAATCTGTATGGTATATAGTAATCTGAATGGTCTGTATGGTATATAGTAATCTGAATGGTCTGTATGGTATATAGTAATCTGAATGGTCTGTATGGTATATAGTAATCTGAATGGTCTGTATGGTATATAGTAATCTGTATGGTCTGTATGGTATATAGTAATCTGAATGGTATATAGTAATCTGAATGGTCTGTATGGTATATAGTAATCTGAATGTATATAGTAATCTGTATGGTATATAGTAATCTGTATGGTCTGTATGGTATATAGTAATCTGTATGGTATATAGTAATCTGTATGGTCTGTATGGTATATAGTAATCTGAATGGTCTGTATGGTATATAGTAATCTGAATGGTCTGTATGGTATATAGTAATCTGAATGGTATATAGTAATCTGAATGGTCTGTATGGTATATAGTAATCTGTGATGGTATATAGTAATCTGAATGGTCTGTATGGTATATAGTAATCTGAATGGTCTGTATGGTATATAGTAATCTGAATGGTCTGTATGGTATATAGTAATCTGAATGGTCTGTATGGTATATAGTAATCTGAATGGTCTGTATGGTATATAGTAATCTGAATGGTCTGTATGGTATATAGTAATCTGAATGGTCTGTATGGTATATAGTAATCTGTATGGTATATAGTAATCTGTATGGTATATAGTAATCTGTATGGTATATAGTAATCTGTATGGTATATAGTAATCTGAATGGTCTGTATGGTATATAGTAATCTGAATGGTCTGTATGGTATATAGTAATCTGAATGGTCTGTATGGTATATAGTAATCTGAATGGTCTGTATGGTATATAGTAATCTGTATGGTATATAGTAATCTGAATGGTCTGTATGGTATATAGTAATCTGATATGGTATATAGTAATCTGAATGGTCTGTATGGTATATAGTAATCTGAATGGTCTGTATGGTATATAGTAATCTGAATGGTCTGTATGGTATATAGTAATCTGAATGGTCTGTATGGTATATAGTAATCTGAATGGTCTGTATGGTATATAGTAATCTGAATGGTCTGTATGGTATATAGTAATCTGAATGGTCTGTATGGTATATAGTAATCTGAATGGTCTGTATGGTATATAGTAATCTGAATGGTCTGTATGGTATATAGTAATCTGAATGGTCTGTATGGTATATAGTAATCTGAATGGTCTGTATGGTATATAGTAATCTGAATGGTCTGTATGGTATATAGTAATCTGAATGGTCTGTATGGTATATAGTAATCTGAATGGTCTGTATGGTATATAGTAATCTGAATGGTCTGTATGGTATATAGTAATCTGAATGGTCTGTATGGTATATAGTAATCTGAATGGTCTGTATGGTATATAGTAATCTGAATGGTATATAGTAATCTGAATGGTCTGTATGGTATATAGTAATCTGAATGGTCTGTATGGTATATAGTAATCTGTATGGTCTGTATGGTATATAGTAATCTGAATGGTATATAGTAATCTGTATGGTCTGTATGGTATATAGTAATCTGAATGGTATATAGTAATCTGTATGGTCTGTATGGTATATAGTAATCTGAATGGTCTGTATGGTATATAGTAATCTGTATGGTATATAGTAATCTGAATGGTCTGTATGGTATATAGTAATCTGTATGGTATATAGTAATCTGAATGGTCTGTATGGTATATAGTAATCTGTATGGTATATAGTAATCTGAATGGTCTGTATGGTATATAGTAATCTGAATGGTATATAGTAATCTGAATGGTCTGTATGGTATATAGTAATCTGTATGGTATATAGTAATCTGAATGGTCTGTATGGTATATAGTAATCTGAATGGTCTGTATGGTATATAGTAATCTGAATGGTCTGTATGGTATATAGTAATCTGTATGGTATTTAGTAATCTGTATGGTCTGTATGGTATATAGTAATCTGAATGGTCTGAATGGTATATAGTAATCTGTATGGTCTGTATGGTATATAGTAATCTGTATGGTATATAGTAATCTGTATGGTCTGTATGGTATATAGTAATCTGAATGGTCTGTATGGTATATAGTAATCTGTATGGTAAGTATGGTATATAGTAATCTGAATGGTCTGTATGGTATATAGTAATCTGAATGGTCTGAATGGTATATAGTAATCTGAATGGTCTGTATGGTATATAGTAATCTGAATGGTCTGTATGGTATATAGTAATCTGAATGGTCTGTATGGTATATAGTAATCTGAATGGTCTGTATGGTATATAGTAATCTGAATGGTCTGTATGGTATATAGTAATCTGAATGGTCTGTATGGTATATAGTAATCTGAATGGTCTGTATGGTATATAGTAATCTGAATGGTCTGTATGGTATATAGTAATCTGAATGGTATATAGTAATCTGAATGGTCTGTATGGTATATAGTAATCTGAATGGTCTGTATGGTATATAGTAATCTGTATGGTCTGTATGGTATATAGTAATCTGAATGGTATATAGTAATCTGAATGGTCTGTATGGTATATAGTAATCTGTATGGTCTGAATGGTATATAGTAATCTGTATGGTATATAGTAATCTGTATGGTATATAGTAATCTGAATGGTCTGTATGGTATATAGTAATCTGAATGGTCTGTATGGTATATAGTAATCTGTATGGTATATAGTAATCTGAATGGTCTGTATGGTATATAGTAATCTGTATGGTATATAGTAATCTGAATGGTCTGTATGGTATATAGTAATCTGAATGGTCTGTATGGTATATAGTAATCTGAATGGTATATAGTAATCTGTATGGTCTGTATGGTATATAGTAATCTGAATGGTATATAGTAATCTGTATGGTCTGTATGGTATATAGTAATCTGTATGGTATATAGTAATCTGAATGGTCTGTATGGTATATAGTAATCTGAATGGTATATAGTAATCTGAATGGTCTGTATGGTATATAGTAATCTGTATGGTATATAGTAATCTGAATGGTCTGTATGGTATATAGTAATCTGAGTGGTCTGTATGGTATATAGTAATCTGAATGGTCTGTATGGTATATAGTAATCTGAATGGTCTGTATGGTATATAGTAATCTGTATGGTATATAGTAATCTGAATGGTCTGTATGGTATATAGTAATCTGAATGGTCTGTATGGTATATAGTAATCTGAATGGTCTGTATGGTATATAGTAATCTGATATGGTATATAGTAATCTGAATGGTCTGTATGGTATATAGTAATCTGTATGGTATATAGTAATCTGAATGGTCTGTATGGTATATAGTAATCTGAATGGTCTGTATGGTATATAGTAATCTGAATGGTCTGTATGGTATATAGTAATCTGAATGTCTGTATGGTATATAGTAATCTGTATGGTCTGTATGGTATATAGTAATCTGAATGGTATATAGTAATCTGAATGGTCTGTATGGTATATAGTAATCTGAATGTATATAGTAATCTGTATGGTATATAGTAATCTGTATGGTCTGAATGGTATATAGTAATCTGTATGGTATATAGTAATCTGTATGGTCTGTATGGTATATAGTAATCTGAATGGTCTGTATGGTATATAGTAATCTGAATGGTCTGTATGGTATATAGTAATCTGAATGGTATATAGTAATCTGAATGGTCTGTATGGTATATAGTAATCTGTGTGGTATATAGTAATCTGTATGGTCTGTATGGTATATAGTAATCTGAATGGTCTGTATGGTATATAGTAATCTGAATGGTCTGTATGGTATATAGTAATCTGAATGGTCTGTATGGTATATAGTAATCTGAATGGTCTGTATGGTATATAGTAATCTGAATGGTCTGTATGGTATATAGTAATCTGAATGGTCTGTATGGTATATAGTAATCTGTATGGTATATAGTAATCTGTATGGTATATAGTAATCTGTATGGTATATAGTAATCTGTATGGTATATAGTAATCTGAATGGTCTGTATGGTATATAGTAATCTGTATGGTCTGTATGGTATATAGTAATCTGAATGGTCTGTATGGTATATAGTAATCTGAATGGTCTGTATGGTATATAGTAATCTGAATGGTATATAGTAATCTGAATGGTCTGTATGGTATATAGTAATCTGAATGGTATATAGTAATCTGTATGGTCTGTATGGTATATAGTAATCTGAATGGTCTGTATGGTATATAGTAATCTGAATGGTCTGTATGGTATATAGTAATCTGAATGGTCTGTATGGTATATAGTAATCTGAATGGTCTGTATGGTATATAGTAATCTGTATGGTCTGTATGGTATATAGTAATCTGAATGGTCTGTATGGTATATAGTAATCTGAATGGTCTGTATGGTATATAGTAATCTGAATGGTCTGTATGGTATATAGTAATCTGAATGGTCTGAATGGTATATAGTAATCTGAATGTCTGTATGGTATATAGTAATCTGTATGGTCTGTATGGTATATAGTAATCTGTATGGTCTGTATGGTATATAGTAATCTGTATGGTCTGTATGGTATATAGTAATCTGAATGGTCTGTATGGTATATAGTAATCTGTATGGTATATAGTAATCTGAATGGTCTGTATGGTATATAGTAATCTGTATGGTATATAGTAATCTGAATGGTCTGTATGGTATATAGTAATCTGTATGGTATATAGTAATCTGAATGGTCTGTATGGTATATAGTAATCTGAATGGTATATAGTAATCTGAATGGTCTGTATGGTATATAGTAATCTGTATGGTATATAGTAATCTGAATGGTCTGTATGGTATATAGTAATCTGAATGGTCTGTATGGTATATAGTAATCTGAATGGTCTGTATGGTATATAGTAATCTGTATGGTATTTAGTAATCTGTATGGTCTGTATGGTATATAGTAATCTGAATGGTCTGAATGGTATATAGTAATCTGTATGGTCTGTATGGTATATAGTAATCTGTATGGTATATAGTAATCTGTATGGTCTGTATGGTATATAGTAATCTGAATGGTCTGTATGGTATATAGTAATCTGTATGGTAAGTATGGTATATAGTAATCTGAATGGTCTGTATGGTATATAGTAATCTGAATGGTCTGAATGGTATATAGTAATCTGAATGGTCTGTATGGTATATAGTAATCTGAATGGTCTGTATGGTATATAGTAATCTGAATGGTCTGTATGGTATATAGTAATCTGAATGGTCTGTATGGTATATAGTAATCTGAATGGTCTGTATGGTATATAGTAATCTGAATGGTCTGTATGGTATATAGTAATCTGAATGGTCTGTATGGTATATAGTAATCTGAATGGTCTGTATGGTATATAGTAATCTGAATGGTATATAGTAATCTGAATGGTCTGTATGGTATATAGTAATCTGAATGGTCTGTATGGTATATAGTAATCTGTATGGTCTGTATGGTATATAGTAATCTGAATGGTATATAGTAATCTGAATGGTCTGTATGGTATATAGTAATCTGTATGGTCTGAATGGTATATAGTAATCTGTATGGTATATAGTAATCTGTATGGTATATAGTAATCTGAATGGTCTGTATGGTATATAGTAATCTGAATGGTCTGTATGGTATATAGTAATCTGTATGGTATATAGTAATCTGAATGGTCTGTATGGTATATAGTAATCTGTATGGTATATAGTAATCTGAATGGTCTGTATGGTATATAGTAATCTGAATGGTCTGTATGGTATATAGTAATCTGAATGGTATATAGTAATCTGTATGGTCTGTATGGTATATAGTAATCTGAATGGTATATAGTAATCTGTATGGTCTGTATGGTATATAGTAATCTGTATGGTATATAGTAATCTGAATGGTCTGTATGGTATATAGTAATCTGAATGGTATATAGTAATCTGAATGGTCTGTATGGTATATAGTAATCTGTATGGTATATAGTAATCTGAATGGTCTGTATGGTATATAGTAATCTGATGGTCTGTATGGTATATAGTAATCTGAATGGTCTGTATGGTATATAGTAATCTGAATGGTCTGTATGGTATATAGTAATCTGTATGGTATATAGTAATCTGAATGGTCTGTATGGTATATAGTAATCTGAATGGTCTGTATGGTATATAGTAATCTGAATGGTCTGTATGGTATATAGTAATCTGAATGGTATATAGTAATCTGAATGGTCTGTATGGTATATAGTAATCTGAGTGGTCTGTATGGTATATAGTAATCTGTATGGTATATAGTAATCTGTATGGTATATAGTAATCTGTATGGTATATAGTAATCTGAATGGTCTGTATGGTATATAGTAATCTGTATGGTATATAGTAATCTGAATGGTCTGTATGGTATATAGTAATCTGAGTGGTCTGTATGGTATATAGTAATCTGTATGGTATATAGTAATCTGAGTGGTCTGTATGGTATATAGTAATCTGTATGGTATATAGTAATCTGAATGGTCTGTATGGTATATAGTAATCTGTATGGTATATAGTAATCTGAATGGTCTGTATGGTATATAGTAATCTGAATGGTCTGTATGGTATATAGTAATCTGAATGGTCTGTATGGTATATAGTAATCTGAATAGTCTGTATGGTATATAGTAATCTGTATGATCTGTATGGTATATAGTAATCTGAATGGTATATAGTAATCTGAATGGTCTGTATGGTATATAGTAATCTGAATGTATATAGTAATCTGTATGGTATATAGTAATCTGTATGGTCTGAATGGTATATAGTAATCTGTATGGTATATAGTAATCTGTATGGTCTGTATGGTATATAGTAATCTGAATGGTCTGTATGGTATATAGTAATCTGAATGGTCTGTATGGTATATAGTAATCTGAATGGTATATAGTAATCTGAATGGTCTGTATGGTATATAGTAATCTGTGTGGTATATAGTAATCTGTATGGTCTGTATGGTATATAGTAATCTGAATGGTCTGTATGGTATATAGTAATCTGAATGGTCTGTATGGTATATAGTAATCTGAATGGTCTGTATGGTATATAGTAATCTGAATGGTCTGTATGGTATATAGTAATCTGAATGGTCTGTATGGTATATAGTAATCTGAATGGTCTGTATGGTATATAGTAATCTGTATGGTATATAGTAATCTGTATGGTATATAGTAATCTGTATGGTATATAGTAATCTGTATGGTATATAGTAATCTGAATGGTCTGTATGGTATATAGTAATCTGTATGGTCTGTATGGTATATAGTAATCTGAATGGTCTGTATGGTATATAGTAATCTGAATGGTCTGTATGGTATATAGTAATCTGAATGGTATATAGTAATCTGAATGGTCTGTATGGTATATAGTAATCTGAATGGTATATAGTAATCTGTATGGTCTGTATGGTATATAGTAATCTGAATGGTCTGTATGGTATATAGTAATCTGAATGGTCTGTATGGTATATAGTAATCTGAATGGTCTGTATGGTATATAGTAATCTGAATGGTCTGTATGGTATATAGTAATCTGTATGGTCTGTATGGTATATAGTAATCTGAATGGTCTGTATGGTATATAGTAATCTGAATGGTCTGTATGGTATATAGTAATCTGAATGGTCTGTATGGTATATAGTAATCTGAATGGTCTGAATGGTATATAGTAATCTGAATAGTCTGTATGGTATATAGTAATCTGTATGGTCTGTATGGTATATAGTAATCTGTATGGTCTGTATGGTATATAGTAATCTGTACGGTCTGTATGGTATATAGTAATCTGAATGGTCTGTATGGTATATAGTAATCTGTATGGTATATAGTAATCTGAATGGTCTGTATGGTATATAGTAATCTGTATGGTATATAGTAATCTGAATGGTCTGTATGGTATATAGTAATCTGTATGGTATATAGTAATCTGAATGGTCTGTATGGTATATAGTAATCTGAATGGTATATAGTAATCTGAATGGTCTGTATGGTATATAGTAATCTGTATGGTATATAGTAATCTGAATGGTCTGTATGGTATATAGTAATCTGAATGGTCTGTATGGTATATAGTAATCTGAATGGTCTGTATGGTATATAGTAATCTGTATGGTATTTAGTAATCTGTATGGTCTGTATGGTATATAGTAATCTGAATGGTCTGAATGGTATATAGTAATCTGTATGGTCTGTATGGTATATAGTAATCTGTATGGTATATAGTAATCTGTATGGTCTGTATGGTATATAGTAATCTGAATGGTCTGTATGGTATATAGTAATCTGTATGGTAAGTATGGTATATAGTAATCTGAATGGTCTGTATGGTATATAGTAATCTGAATGGTCTGAATGGTATATAGTAATCTGAATGGTCTGTATGGTATATAGTAATCTGAATGGTCTGTATGGTATATAGTAATCTGAATGGTCTGTATGGTATATAGTAATCTGAATGGTCTGTATGGTATATAGTAATCTGAATGGTCTGTATGGTATATAGTAATCTGAATGGTCTGTATGGTATATAGTAATCTGAATGGTCTGTATGGTATATAGTAATCTGAATGGTCTGTATGGTATATAGTAATCTGAATGGTCTGTATGGTATATAGTAATCTGAATGGTATATAGTAATCTGAATGGTCTGTATGGTATATAGTAATCTGAATGGTCTGTATGGTATATAGTAATCTGTATGGTCTGTATGGTATATAGTAATCTGAATGGTATATAGTAATCTGAATGGTCTGTATGGTATATAGTAATCTGTATGGTCTGAATGGTATATAGTAATCTGTATGGTATATAGTAATCTGTATGGTATATAGTAATCTGTATGGTATATAGTAATCTGTATGGTATATAGTAATCTGTATGGTATATAGTAATCTGTATGGTATATAGTAATCTGTATGGTATATAGTAATCTGTATGGTATATAGTAATCTGAATGGTCTGAATGGTATATAGTAATCTGTATGGTCTGTATGGTATATAGTAATCTGAATGGTCTGTATGGTATATAGTAATCTGAATGGTCTGTATGGTATATAGTAATCTGAATGGTCTGAATGGTATATAGTAATCTGAATGGTCTGTATGGTATATAGTAATCTGAATGGTCTGTATGGTATATAGTAATCTGAATGGTATATAGTAATCTGAATGGTCTGTATGGTATATAGTAATCTGAATGGTCTGTATGGTATATAGTAATCTGTATGGTCTGTATGGTATATAGTAATCTGTATGGTCTGTATGGTATATAGTAATCTGAATGGTATATAGTAATCTGAATGGTCTGTATGGTATATAGTAATCTGTATGGTATATAGTAATCTGTATGGTATATAGTAATCTGAATGGTCTGTATGGTATATAGTAATCTGTATGGTATATAGTAATCTGAATGGTCTGTATGGTATATAGTAATCTGAATGGTATATAGTAATCCGAATGGTCTGTATGGTATATAGTAATCTGTATGGTCTGTATGGTATATAGTAATCTGTATGGTATATAGTAATCTGTATGGTATATAGTAATCTGAATGGTATATAGTAATCTGTATGGTCTGTATGGTATATAGTAATCTGAATGGTCTGTATGGTATATAGTAATCTGTATGGTATATAGTAATCTGTATGGTATATAGTAATCTGAATGGTATATAGTAATCTGAATGGTCTGTATGGTTTATAGTAATCTGAATGGTCTGTATGGTATATAGTAATCTGAATGGTCTGTATGGTATATAGTAATCTGAATGGTCTGTATGGTATATAGTAATCTGTATGGTATATAGTAATCTGAATGGTCTGTATGGTATATAGTAATCTGAATGGTATATAGTAATCTCAATGGTCTGTATGGTATATAGTAATCTGTATGGTATATAGTAATCTGAATGCTCTGTATGGTATATAGTAATCTGTATGGTATATAGTAATCTGAATGGTCTGTATGGTATATAGTAATCTGTATGGTATATAGTAATCTGAATGGTCTGTATGGTATATAGTAATCTGAATGGTATATAGTAATCTGAATGGTCTGTATGGTATATAGTAATCTGTATGGTCTGTATGGTATATAGTAATCTGAATGGTATATAGTAATCTGTATGGTCTGTATGGTATATAGTATTCTGTATGGTATATAGTAATCTGAATGGTCTGTATGGTATATAGTAATCTGTATGGTCTGTATGGTATATAGTAATCTGAATGGTCTGTATGGTATATAGTAATCTGAATGGTATATAGTAATCTGAATGGTATATAGTAATCTGTATGGTATATAGTAATGTGAATGGTCTGTATGGTATATAGTAATCTGTATGGTATATAGTAATCTGAATGGTCTGTATGGTATATAGTAATCTGAGTGGTCTGTATGGTATATAGTAATCTGAATGGTATATAGTAATCTGAATGGTATATAGTAATCTGAATGGTCTGTATGGTATATAGTAATCTGTATGGTCTGTATGGTATATAGTAATCTGTATGGTATATAGTAATCTGTATGGTATATAGTAATCTGAATGGTATATAGTAATCTGTATGGTCTGTATGGTATATAGTAATCTGTATGGTATATAGTAATCTGAATGGTATATAGTAATCTGTATGGTCTGTATGGTATATAGTAATCTGTATGGTCTGTATGGTATATAGTAATCTGTATGGTATATAGTAATCTGAATGGTATATAGTAATCTGAATGGTCTGTATGGTATATAGTAATCTGTATGGTCTGTATGGTATATAGTAATCTGTATGGTATATAGTAATCTGTATGGTATATAGTAATCTGAATGGTATATAGTAATCTGTATGGTCTGTATGGTATATAGTAATCTGTATGGTCTGTATGGTATATAGTAATCTGTATGGTATATAGTAATCTGTATGGTATATAGTAATCTGTATGGTATATAGTAATCTGAATGGTATATAGTAATCTGAATGGTCTGTATGGTATATAGTAATCTGTATGGTCTGTATGGTATATAGTAATCTGTATGGTATATAGTAATCTGTATGGTATATAGTAATCTGAATGGTATATAGTAATCTGTATGGTCTGTATGGTATATAGTAATCTGTATGGTATATAGTAATCTGAATGGTATATAGTAATCTGTATGGTCTGTATGGTATATAGTAATCTGAATGGTCTGTATGGTATATAGTAATCTGTATGGTCTGTATGGTATATAGTAATCTGTATGGTATATAGTAATCTGAATGGTATATAGTAATCTGTATGGTCTGTATGGTATATAGTAATCTGTATGGTCTGTATGGTATATAGTAATCTGAATGGTCTGTATGGTATATAGTAATCTGTATGGTCTGTATGGTATATAGTAATCTGTATGGTATATAGTAATCTGAATGGTATATAGTAATCTGTATGGTCTGTATGGTATATAGTAATCTGTATGGTCTGTATGGTATATAGTAATCTGTATGGTATATAGTAATCTGAATGGTATATAGTAATCTGAATGGTCTGTATGGTATATAGTAATCTGTATGGTCTGTATGGTATATAGTAATCTGTATGGTATATAGTAATCTGTATGGTATATAGTAATCTGAATGGTATATAGTAATCTGTATGGTCTGTATGGTATATAGTAATCTGTATGGTCTGTATGGTATATAGTAATCTGTATGGTATATAGTAATCTGTATGGTATATAGTAATCTGTATGGTATATAGTAATCTGAATGGTATATAGTAATCTGAATGGTCTGTATGGTATATAGTAATCTGTATGGTCTGTATGGTATATAGTAATCTGTATGGTATATAGTAATCTGTATGGTATATAGTAATCTGAATGGTATATAGTAATCTGTATGGTCTGTATGGTATATAGTAATCTGAATGGTCTGTATGGTATATAGTAATCTGTATGGTATATAGTAATCTGTATGGTATATAGTAATCTGAATGGTATATAGTAATCTGTATGGTCTGTATGGTATATAGTAATCTGTATGGTCTGTATGGTATATAGTAATCTGTATGGTATATAGTAATCTGAATGGTATATAGTAATCTGTATGGTCTGTATGGTATATAGTAATCTGTATGGTATATAGTAATCTGAATGGTATATAGTAATCTGAATGGTCTGTATGGTATATAGTAATCTGTATGGTCTGTATGGTATATAGTAATCTGTATGGTATATAGTAATCTGTATGGTATATACTAATCTGAATGGTATATAGTAATCTGTATGGTCTGTATGGTATATAGTAATCTGTATGGTCTGTATGGTATATAGTAATCTGTATGGTATATAGTAATCTGTATGGTATATAGTAATCTGTATGGTATATAGTAATCTGAATGGTATATAGTAATCTGAATGGTCTGTATGGTATATAGTAATCTGTATGGTCTGTATGGTATATAGTAATCTGTATGGTATATAGTAATCTGTATGGTATATAGTAATCTGAATGGTATATAGTAATCTGTATGGTCTGTATGGTATATAGTAATCTGTATGGTATATAGTAATCTGAATGGTATATAGTAATCTGTATGGTCTGTATGGTATATAGTAATCTGAATGGTCTGTATGGTATATAGTAATCTGTATGGTCTGTATGGTATATAGTAATCTGTATGGTATATAGTAATCTGTATGGTATATAGTAATCTGTATGGTCTGTATGGTATATAGTAATCTGTATGGTCTGTATGGTATATAGTAATCTGAATGGTCTGTATGGTATATAGTAATCTGTATGGTCTGTATGGTATATAGTAATCTGTATGGTATATAGTAATCTGAATGGTATATAGTAATCTGTATGGTCTGTATGGTATATAGTAATCTGTATGGTCTGTATGGTATATAGTAATCTGTATGGTATATAGTAATCTGAATGGTATATAGTAATCTGAATGGTCTGTATGGTATATAGTAATCTGTATGGTCTGTATGGTATATAGTAATCTGTATGGTATATAGTAATCTGTATGGTATATAGTAATCTGAATGGTATATAGTAATCTGTATGGTCTGTATGGTATATAGTAATCTGTATGGTCTGTATGGTATATAGTAATCTGTATGGTATATAGTAATCTGTATGGTATATAGTAATCTGTATGGTATATAGTAATCTGAATGGTATATAGTAATCTGAATGGTCTGTATGGTATATAGTAATCTGTATGGTCTGTATGGTATATAGTAATCTGTATGGTATATAGTAATCTGTATGGTATATAGTAATCTGAATGGTATATAGTAATCTGTATGGTCTGTATGGTATATAGTAATCTGTATGGTATATAGTAATCTGAATGGTATATAGTAATCTGTATGGTCTGTATGGTATATAGTAATCTGAATGGTCTGTATGGTATATAGTAATCTGTATGGTCTGTATGGTATATAGTAATCTGTATGGTATATAGTAATCTGAATGGTATATAGTAATCTGTATGGTCTGTATGGTATATAGTAATCTGTATGGTCTGTATGGTATATAGTAATCTGAATGGTCTGTATGGTATATAGTAATCTGTATGGTCTGTATGGTATATAGTAATCTGTATGGTATATAGTAATCTGAATGGTATATAGTAATCTGTATGGTCTGTATGGTATATAGTAATCTGTATGGTCTGTATGGTATATAGTAATCTGTATGGTCTGTATGGTATATAGTAATCTGTATGGTATATAGTAATCTGAATGGTCTGTATGGTATATAGTAATCTGTATGGTATATAGTAATCTGTATGGTATATAGTAATCTGAATGGTCTGAATGGTATATAGTAATCTGTATGGTATATAGTAATCTGTATGGTCTGTATGGTATATAGTAATCTGAATGGTCTGTATGGTATATAGTAATCTGAATGGTCTGTATGGTATATAGTAATCTGTATGGTATATAGTAATCTGAATGGTATATAGTAATCTGAATGGTCTGAATGGTATATAGTAATCTGAATGGTCTGTATGGTATATAGTAATCTGAATGGTCTGTATGGTATATAGTAATCTGAATGGTCTGTATGGTATATAGTAATCTGAATGGTCTGTATGGTATATAGTAATCTGTATGGTATATAGTAATCTGAATGGTATATAGTAATCTGTATGGTCTGTATGGTATATAGTAATCTGTATGGTCTGTATGGTATATAGTAATCTGTATGGTATATAGTAATCTGAATGGTATATAGTAATCTGAATGGTCTGTATGGTATATAGTAATCTGTATGGTCTGTATGGTATATAGTAATCTGTATGGTATATAGTAATCTGTATGGTATATAGTAATCTGAATGGTATATAGTAATCTGTATGGTCTGTATGGTATATAGTAATCTGTATGGTCTGTATGGTATATAGTAATCTGTATGGTATATAGTAATCTGTATGGTATATAGTAATCTGTATGGTATATAGTAATCTGAATGGTATATAGTAATCTGAATGGTCTGTATGGTATATAGTAATCTGTATGGTCTGTATGGTATATAGTAATCTGTATGGTATATAGTAATCTGTATGGTATATAGTAATCTGAATGGTATATAGTAATCTGTATGGTCTGTATGGTATATAGTAATCTGTATGGTATATAGTAATCTGAATGGTATATAGTAATCTGTATGGTCTGTATGGTATATAGTAATCTGAATGGTCTGTATGGTATATAGTAATCTGTATGGTCTGTATGGTATATAGTAATCTGTATGGTATATAGTAATCTGAATGGTATATAGTAATCTGTATGGTCTGTATGGTATATAGTAATCTGTATGGTCTGTATGGTATATAGTAATCTGAATGGTCTGTATGGTATATAGTAATCTGTATGGTCTGTATGGTATATAGTAATCTGTATGGTATATAGTAATCTGAATGGTATATAGTAATCTGTATGGTCTGTATGGTATATAGTAATCTGTATGGTCTGTATGGTATATAGTAATCTGTATGGTCTGTATGGTATATAGTAATCTGTATGGTATATAGTAATCTGAATGGTCTGTATGGTATATAGTAATCTGTATGGTATATAGTAATCTGTATGGTATATAGTAATCTGAATGGTCTGAATGGTATATAGTAATCTGTATGGTATATAGTAATCTGTATGGTCTGTATGGTATATAGTAATCTGTATGGTCTGTATGGTATATAGTAATCTGAATGGTCTGTATGGTATATAGTAATCTGAATGGTCTGTATGGTATATAGTAATCTGAATGGTCTGTATGGTATATAGTAATCTGAATGGTCTGTATGGTATATAGTAATCTGAATGGTCTGTATGGTATATAGTAATCTGAATGGTCTGTATGGTATATAGTAATCTGTATGGTATATAGTAATCTGAATGGTATATAGTAATCTGAATGGTCTGAATGGTATATAGTAATCTGAATGGTCTGTATGGTATATAGTAATCTGAATGGTATATAGTAATCTGTATGGTATATAGTAATCTGAATGGTCTGTATGGTATATAGTAATCTGAATGGTCTGTATGGTATATAGTAATCTGAATGGTCTGTATGGTATATAGTAATCTGAATGGTCTGTATGGTATATAGTAATCTGTATGGTGTATAGTAATCTGAATGGTATATAGTAATCTGAATGGTCTGTATGGTATATAGTAATCTGAATGGTCTGTATGGTATATAGTAATCTGTATGGTATATAGTAATCTGAATGGTCTGAATGGTATATAGTAATCTGAATGGTCTGTATGGTATATAGTAATCTGAATGGTCTGTATGGTATATAGTAATCTGTATGGTATATAGTAATCTGTATGGTATATAGTAATCTGTATGGTATATAGTAATCTGTATGGTATATAGTAATCTGTATTGTATATAGTAATCTGTATGGTATATAGTAATCTGTATGGTATATAGTAATCTGTATGGTATATAGTAATTTTGAATATTCTGTATGGTATATGTTCTGTATGGTCTGTAAGACCTAAATTGAGTTGTCCTCCTCCTTACTTTTGACGGTTCCCTTCAGAGCGTCCGCCACGAAGGCTATAGAGATGAACAGAGCTATGACCTCCTCTGTTGACCTGGCAGACGACAACAACAACAAGAGCAACAACAATAAACAAGGCCCACAGTAAACATGTCGTCCCCCCCACCAACGATGCAGCACTTCCCTTGGGCCAATTGAGATATCACATTTGACTAACACATTCCAGTTAATTACTATAGCTCCCGACTTGGGCCTATCAGTGTCATTTTGTAAATGTCGGATCTCTATGGCAAGATGCATCATTCCACCAAGTTTTGTCAAAATCGGTCCAGTGCTGTCTGAGTGACTAACGTACGAACAAAGACACATCCACAGTCCCCCAACGACTACACAAACATCAGTGAAATGATGGTTCCCCATGTCTATGATATCGGTGACCTTTAAAACAGCTTCATGACATTGTAGATGTTACTGTACATTATACCATGGCTGTCACACCCTGACCTCAGAGAGCCTTTTATTTCTCTATTTGGTTAGGTCAGGGTGTGGATTAGGGTGGGCATTCTAGTTTTTTTTTCGTTTCTATGTTGGCCTGGTATGGTTTCCAATCAGAGGCAGCTGTCTATCGTTGTCTCTGATTGGGGATCATATTTAGGCAGCCATTTTCCCACCTGTTGTTTGTGGGATCTTGTTTTTGTGTAGCTGCCTGTGAGCACTCCATTTACTTCACGTTTCGTTTGTTTCCGTATTTGTTTTGGTGAGTTTCATTTATTAAAACATGTGGAACCTTACAGACGCTGCGCCTTGGTCCATTTATTCCAACGATCGTGACAATGGCATTGTTGAATACGTGTTTCTGATTGGCTTGAAGGCCATTCTAGAGCGTGCATTGTTTAAGGAATAAGGCCAGAGGGGTGTGGTATATGACCAATCTACCACGGCTAAGTCTGTTCTTCGCACGACGCAGAGTGGATACAGCCTTTAGACGTGGTATATTGGCCATATACCACAACCCCCCAAGGTGCCTTATTGCTGTTATAAACTGGTTACCGACGTCATTAGAGCAGTAAAAATATATGTTTTGTAATACCCGTGGTATACGGTCTCATATACCACGGCTGTCAGCCAATCAGCATTCAGGGCTTAAACCACTCAGTTTATATTTCCTTATAACACACAGTATATCAGCACGGTAGAATTCAATGGCCATAGTTCATTCTATAACACACAGTATATCAGCACGGTAGAATTCAATGGCCATAGTTCCTTCTATAACACACAGTATATGTCACGCCCCGACCTTAGAGCATTTTATGTCTCTATTTTGGGTTTGGTCAGGGTGTGATTTGGGTGAGCATTCTATGTTGTATTTTCTATGTTTTTGTATTTCTTTGTTTTTGGCCGGGTGTGGTTCTCAATCAGGGACAGCTGTCTATCGTTGTCTCTGATTGGGAACCATACTTAGGTAGCCCTTTTCCCTCCTTTCTGTGTGTGGGAAGTTGACTTGTGTTTGTGGCATATAGCCATCGTGAGCTTCACGGTTGTTTTGTTGGTGTCCTTTTCTGTAATAAAAGGCTAATGTACACTCACCACGCTGCGCTTTGGTCCTCTTCATTCGACGGCCGTGACACTATATCAGCACGGTAGAATTCAATGGCCATAGTTCTAACATGTTCTATGTTTGAGCTGCTTTTTGAAAGCAGAAGTTGAGCTGAAAACATTATTGGCGTTGAGGTTTTAGATTTTAATAATACCGAGCTGGTGGTTTAATTACCTAAACCAGCAATTCTGTTTGGTTACCACAGAAACGACTGTAGCTTTCCACTAAACTCTCAGTGGATGTTTAACACGTCTAGCTTCCTACGTGGTAAATTGTAGACATGGTATGAAGGGGATAATCAACTCGGGGCTCTATGCGTTCTCTGGAAAATAATGCAACTCAGTGGAAGGGTAGTTACACTCTGCTAGCACGTCGTGGAACACACCATGTCATTCTTTATTTTCCATGGAACTCATAGCCCCTCGTTGATTACTTACTGAAGGTCATATATGAACAGGAATACAGTATGATATTCAGTACATAGAGTACCTTTTGAACAGCTTCATGAGCAGGGAGACGTTGAAGATGCCTCCCAGGATGAGGAAGAGGGAGTTCCAGAGACCGATGCAGGCGTAGAACGCTGTAAAGTCCAAGTCATAGTCATCACAGAGACCACGGATCACTGTAGACAGACAGAGAATTATATTTCTTAATGATCAGGGAGAGAGAAGACTTTATTAGTCAACACAAGACAGAAATATGTCTTCTGTTGTACCCAAACCCTGTGATATACACACATTAGTTGAAGAGAGTAAAGGGCAGCTGTAGTGCAACACCCAATGAGAAGTTTAAGGGTGAAAGTTGATGGTTCAAGCAGGTGCTGGCCATCTTCCCTAACCTTGATAGACAGTTTCTGGCAACGCATCAGTGCTCTCGCTTACGTTGCTCCACGGTCGAGGATATCCAAGACCATGACCTTGAGACTACTGCTGCCCCCGTGGGTGGCCAGCCCCCGTGGGTAGCCAGCCCCCGTGGGTAGCCAGCCCCCGTGGGTAGCCAGCCCCCGTGGGTGGCCAGCCCCCGTGGGTGGCCAACCCCCGTGGGTAGCCAGCCCCCGTGGGTAGCCAGCCCCCGTGGGTAGCCAGCCCCCGTGGATAGCCAGCCCCCGTGGGTAGCCAGCCCCCGTGGGTAGCCAGCCCCCATGGGTAGCCAGCCCCCGTGGATAGCCAGCCCCCGTGGGTAGCCAGCCCCCGTGGGTAGCCAGCCCCCGTGGGTAGCCAGCCCCCGTGGGTAGCCAGCCAGGAAAGTGAAGGGATGTGAAGACAGTGGTAGGACTACCGTAGGATTCAACTAGCCGTGAGACCAAACCCCAGGCTCAGCTACAGACATGTCTGACGGTGCCAGACAAATATCACTCTAGTGTTACCAACATTATACAGCAACAAAACCTGGTGACTTCCTTTAAACAGCAAAACAACCAGCACCAAATCATGGGTTTCCTGTTTAACCACCATGGGTTTCCTGTTTAACCACCATGGGTTTCCTGTTTAACCACCATGGGTTTCCTGTTTAACCACCATGGGTTTCCTGTTTAACCACCATGGGTTTCCTCAGACAAACAACTGTTTAACCTCCAGACAATCTCAGGATAATAGTCTTACACACTGTTACGTTCCCCAGTTTCTGTGTTCTGTTTTGTATTTGAGTGTGTGTTTCAGGAGATGGCTTCCTGAAGTACTCCCCAACCAGCTGATTGGTCAACCCCAGGCTAATTGGTGATTGGAGCTGACCCCGCCCCCTCGTCAAGAAGCAGCTGACTCTAATCACCATTGCCACCTGAAGATAAAAGCCAGTGTTCTGCCCAAGAGAGTAGAAGATTGAGATTGAGAGGAGAGAGAGGAGTAGAGATTTGGAGTAGAGATTTGGAGATTGAGAGAGAAAAATTAGATTGTGATATAGTGTTGGTTGTGTATCAGAAAGTGTGGTATGTACTGTTGTTGTTGGTAGCAGTTTTGCTATGTCCTGTGTTTGTGAAATCGTTAATAATTACTCTGTTTCATTTGTTCCCAGGGGGGAAGGAGAAGGCACTTTGGGAGTGCTTAGGCAAGAGGCCCGAGGGCATACATATACCCGTAGTATATTTACTGTCTAGGCACACTAGGTAAGACCTGGGCGGACCACACCCTGTATTTTGGTTAGGGCACCAGACGGTGCTAAGTTAGGTAAGTTAAGTGGGTAGGCAGGTTAGATAGGAGAGGGGGAACTTTGATATTTACTTTCTTTGCTTTGGTTCCGTCCAGCCCCTTTTCCCCATATTACCGTGTAAGAAAATAAATCCAAGTAAACGGTAAAATCTGCTTTTGTGTCATCCTTACTCGCACCTACAGTCCATACCTCTTGCACTTCAGAGAGTTGAGTTATAGCAGGGAGTTGCGTTCCCTCTTCTCAGAGGCGTGCGTAACATAATGGGGGCTCATCCGGGATTTCATTAAACCCACCGGACCCTGCTGCACTGAGCTCTCTGTGGTTAGTGATTGAGGTGTGATGGTAGGTTGTGAGTTTGGATGACTTGTTTAGTTTGTGTTTTCAGTAGATTGTTGTGTACAAGATGGCTGCCTCAGGCATCTCCAAGTTCATTGAAGCGCCCTCTATTGATTGTTTGGTGAGGTTTCGAAAAGTAGACCTTATAGCTATAGCTGACCATTATGGATTTGTTATCCCTGAGAAAGCCCTAAAGGCTGAGCTTTTGGTGCTAGTCAGGGAGGGATTAGTAAGAGAAAGAATTCTCTCATTGAAAGGAGAGGAGACGGGTAGACTTTCCGATGCCAAGTCGGAGGACAGGGCGGAGGAAAGGGTTGCTCGTACCCCCTTTACATTATCTCGATTCGATCCTTTATCTTCTGCTTCAGGTCGTTTAGACGGGACCGCTAGGCTAAAGGTGAGGCTGGCCCGGTTAGAAATGGAGCAAAAAGATAAGGAGAGACAAATGCATTTTGATCTTGAAATTAGGAAAATAGAAGCCGACAAGGAGGTGAGGATCCGACAACTGGAGATAGAAGCTGGCTCCGGTACGACTCCACAAGCTGCTCAGCATCAAGCCCACTTTGATGTAAGTAAAAATATAGCTTTAGTCCCACCATTCCGAGAGTCGGAAGTGGATTCCTATTTTTCTGCATTTGAGCGTGTGGCCGCTGCGCTGCATTGGCCACTCGAGGTTTGGCCTCTCCTGTTACAATGTAAAATGTCTGGGAAAGCCCAGGAAGTAGTAGCTGCTCTCTCCCTGGAAGACAGTTTACACTATGAAACAGTTAAAACTACGGTGTTGCGGGCTTATGAGTTGGTGCCTGAAGCTTATAGACAGCGCTTCAGGAACCACAAGAAACCCTCTCACCGTACTTTTGTTGAGTTTGCTAGGGACAAAGAGTCTCTGTTTAATAGATGGTGTTCAGCCAGCAAAGCTAACACCTTTGCTGATATTTGGGAGTTGATGCTGTTGGAGGATTTTAAAAGAAACCTCCCTGATAGAATTGTAGTTCATTTAAATGAACAGAAAGTGGTGACATTGGCCCAGGCAGCAGTGTTGGCAGATGAGTACGCTTTGACACACAAGACTGTCTTTGGTGCACCTCGTTTTGAAGGTAGACTGATTACGTCATCAGTGCCTCATTCAGGTCGCTTTTCCTCTGACAAGCCTTTTCATGAGATCCGTGAATGTTTTTACTGTCACCAAAAGGGTCACGTGATTGCGGACTGCCCAGTTTTGAAAAATAAACAGAAACAGTCCCAGTCACTGTCCCCAAAAAGGAAAAGTTTGGGTTTAGTCAAGTCTTTGGCTCGTCCGTTGGTCCGAGGTATTGATTCAGCATTTGAGAAACCGGATCCTGTTTATGCTCCGTTTATCTCTACTGGTTGTGTTTCCTTAACTGGAGAACAAACTGATCAAAAGCCAATTAAAATCTTACGAGACACCGGAGCGGCACAGTCAGTAATCATTACTGATGCTTTACCCTGGTCTCCTGAAACGTATTGTGGCTCACATGTTATATTACAGGGGATAGAGACAAAAACAGTACCTGTACCATTACACTGGGTCCACTTAGTGTCAGACTTGGTATCAGGACGTTTCCGTGTTGGTGTAGTGTCTACACTGCCAGTAAAAGGAGTCACATTGCTATTAGGGAATGATATTGCTGGTGGTAATGTTACTCCTGTGTTAGAGGTAGTAGACAATCCAGAAATCAAAATTGCAGATGAGAAATTGGTTCAAGCATTTCCACATGTTTTTCCTGCTTGTGTCTTAACGAGGGCACAATCTCGCAAGCTTGGAGATGTGGTGGATTTGGCTAGTTCCATTTTTGAGAATATTGAAGTAGAAGACAATGCACCGAGTATTCCTTCTGCAAGTCCGACAGTTTTTACTCCTGTAAAAACTAAGGAAGGGGACTGCGAAATCGCACCCCAATTACATGACATTCTTTTGTCTGTCACCCCTGAGAAGGTGATTGAATGTCAAAGAGGAGACACCAGTCTTAAGTGTTTTGCTTCGGTAATTTCCATTGAAGAAGCTAAAACTAGAGAGACTGCCTACTTTATGGAAGCAGGAGTTTTGATGCGTAAATGGGCAGCTCATGACACCGTTAATGACTGGAGGGAAGTGTGTCAAGTGGTTGTTCCTACATCGTTCCGACAGCAGGTGCTGTCACTCGCCCATGACCAGGCGTGGTCTGGACATTTGGGGATCACAAAGACTTATAACCGGGTCCTTCGTCATTTCTTTTGGCCAGGTTTGAAGTCTGACGTGGTCCGATTTTGTAAAGCATGTCACGTATGTCAACTCACTGGGAAAGCGAATCAAACAGTTCCTAGAGCACCGCTCTACCCGATTCCTGTGGTGGGGGAACCGTTTGAAAGAGTGATAGTTGATTGTGTAGGTCCGTTGCCGAAAACCAGGTCAGGTAACCAGTTCCTACTAACAATAATGTGCAGTGCTACTCGATACCCAGAGGCTATTCCTCTCCGTACTATTACGGCTAAGACTGTGGTGAAGGCACTGGTGAAGTTCTTCTCTACGTTTGGACTCCCTAAAGTAATCCAAACAGATCAGGGATCCAACTTTATGTCCAAAATGTTTTCAAATGTGTTAAAGACGCTGTGTATTTCCCATCAGGTCTCAAGTCCGTATCATCCAGAGAGTCAAGGGGCTCTCGAACGCTGGCATCAGACGCTGAAGGCAATGCTACGCAAGTATTGTATGGATACCAGTACCGATTGGGATGAGGGGGTGCCCTTTGTCCTATTTGCTATTAGGGAAACGATACAAGAGTCCTTAGGGTTTAGCCCTGCTGACCTTGTGTTTGGACACACCCCACGGGGTCCGCTGAAAGTGTTGAAGGAGCATATCTTATCTCCTACACCCAGTAGCGCCCCTAAAAATGTGTTGGATTATGTCAGTAAGATGCGGGAGAGACTGCACACCGCATGTGCGTTGGCCCAAAAGTCTCTTTCCTCTTCGCAAAAACGCATGAAGGTGCATTATGACAAAAAGGCTGTTGGCCGTTCTTTTGCACCAGGGGATCAAGTTTTAGTTTTGTTGCCAATTCCTGGCTCATCTCTGTCAGCACGTTTTTCTGGACCATATCTGGTGGAAAAGAAACTCAGTGACACCAATTATGTGATAAAGACCCCAGATCGAAGGCGTTCTTCCCGTGTGTGTCATGTTAACATGCTAAAAGAATATTATGTACGTGATTCTCCAGACAGCTCCTCAAGTAAGCCGGTCCAGCCCGCCGTCTCCAGTGTGGCTGCGGTGGTGCTGAAGCCTGGCTGGGACCTAGAGGAGATTAAGGAGGATGGGTTGGAGTTACGCCATACGTTACAGCAGTGTGAACGCCTATGTAATTCAGAGATGCTGAAGAAGTTACCCTCTCAAATGGAACATTTGGATAGCGATCAAACTAAGGACCTTATCCTATTGATAAACAGTTTTCTCAGTGTGTTTCAGGACGTTCCAAGTCGCACGTCCATCTTGGAACATGACGTGGATGTGGGCAACGCTGCTCCTATACGTCAGCATCCGTACCGGGTTAATGCAAAGAAAAGGGAGGTAATGAAAAGTGAGGTAGCTTATTTATTACAGAATGACATGGCAAAACCCAGTAACAGCTCCTGGAGTTCCCCATGTATTCTTGTTCCTAAGCCTGACGGTACGTCCCGCTTATGCACGGAATATCGTCGAGTAAATGCAGTTACAAAGTCTGATTCTTTTCCTCTACCTCGATTAGATGACTGCATTGATAGAATTGGCTCTGCTGCTTACGTTAGTAAGTTAGATTTGTTAAAAGGTTATTGGCAGGTGCCTCTGACCTCTAGAGCTTCTGACATATCGGCTTTTGTTACGCCTGATAACTTTGTACAATACACTGTGATGCCCTTTGGCATGTGTAATGCACCTGCTACTTTTCAGCGTCTAGTTAACATTGTGTTTGCAGATGTGCCAAATTGTACTGCATACCTTGATGATGTGGTGATACATTCGTCTACTTGGTCTGATCATCTCTCCACTTTGAAAAGTGTGTTTCAGCGGTTGGAGAATGCTTCTTTAACCCTCAATTTGGCCAAGTGTGAGTTTGGGAAGGCTACGGTGACTTACTTAGGGAAACAAGTGGGACGAGGTCAAGTGCGCCCAGTAACTGGCAAAGTGGAAGCAATTGTTGCTTTTCCTGCTCCCACGACTCGACGCCAGTTGCGCAGATTTCTAGGGATGGTAGGGTACTATCGTACATTCTGTAAGAATTTCTCGACGGTAGTAGCTCCCCTTTCATCTCTGCTTAGTCCCAAGGTACCATTTAGGTGGTCCAAGGACTGTAACCATGCTTTTGAGTCCGCTAAAGCGCTACTTTGTAGTGCCCCAGTGCTTGCCGCCCCCAACTTTGACAAACCTTTTAAGTTGGAGGTTGACGCTAGTATAGTGGGGGTGGGTGCGGTTCTCTTACAGGAAGATGAAGACGGAGTGGATCGGCCCGTCAGTTTCTTTTCCCGTAAGTTCAACTCGTGTCAGTCAAGGTACTCCACAATTGAACAAGAGACGCTAGCTTTATTGCTAGCCTTACAGTTCTTTGAAGTATATGTGGGATCCAGTGCCTTGCCTGTAATGGTCTTCACGGACCATAATCCTTTAGTGTTCTTAAAGCAAATGTACAATCAGAACCGCCGCCTTATGCGGTGGGCTCTGATTGTACAAGGATATAATGTACAGATAGCCTATATGAAGGGCTCAGCGAATGTGGTTGCTGACGCTCTATCACGGGTTTACTAACTGGGGAAGCGTTGGTTTTTGTTATTACAAACTGTATGTTTGCAATTTTTGTGGTGGGCGTGTTACGTTCCCCAGTTTCTGTGTTCTGTTTTGTATTTGAGTGTGTGTTTCAGGAGATGGCTTCCTGAAGTACTCCCCAACCAGCTGATTGGTCAACCCCAGGCTAATTGGTGATTGGAGCTGACCCCGCCCCCTCGTCAAGAAGCAGCTGACTCTAATCACCATTGCCACCTGAAGATAAAAGCCAGTGTTCTGCCCAAGAGAGTAGAAGATTGAGAGAGGAGAGATTTGGAGTAGAGATTTGGAGTAGAGATTTGGAGATTGAGAGAGAAAAATTAGATTGTGATATAGTGTTGGTTGTGTATCAGAAAGTGTGGTATGTACTGTTGTTGTTGGTAGCAGTTTTGCTATGTCCTGTGTTTGTGAAATCGTTAATAATTACTCTGTTTCATTTGTTCCCAGGGGGGAAGGAGAAGGCACTTTGGGAGTGCTTAGGCAAGAGGCCCGAGGGCATACATATACCCGTAGTATATTTACTGTCTAGGCACACTAGGTAAGACCTGGGCGGACCACACCCTGTATTTTGGTTAGGGCACCAGACGGTGCTAAGTTAGGTAAGTTAAGTGGGTAGGCAGGTTAGATAGGAGAGGGGGAACTTTGATATTTACTTTCTTTGCTTTGGTTCCGTCCAGCCCCTTTTCCCCATATTACCGTGTAAGAAAATAAATTCTAGTAAACGGTAAAATCTGCTTTTGTGTCATCCTTGCTCGCACCTACAGTCCATACCTCTTGCACTTCAGAGAGTTGAGTTATAGCAGGGAGTTGCGTTCCCTCTTCTCAGAGGCGTGCGTAACACACACACACACACACACACACACACACACACACACACACACACACACACACACACACACACACACACACACACACACACACACACACACACACACACACACACACACACACACACACACACACACACACACACACACACACACACACAGCTCAGTCAGTCGGTATTGAAACTTTGTCGGTATTGAAAGTCGGTATTGAAAATTTCAAACATCAGACAGCCTCTAAACAAACATACACTATATTAAAACTCCATCAGAGGCAGCAGATGTTAATGGTGCTCTGTTCCTCAGACGGCGAGGTGGAGGGGCAGACGGCGAGGTGGAGGGGCAGACGGCGAGGTGGAGGGGCAGACGGCGAGGTGGAGGGGCAGACGGCGAGGTGGAGGGGCAGACGGCGAGGTGGAGGGGCAGACGGCGAGGTGGAGGGGCAGACGTAGAGGTGGAGGGGCAGACGGCGAGGTGGAGGGGCAGACGGCGAGGTGGAGGGGCAGACGGCGAGGTGGAGGGGCAGACGGCGAGGTGGAGGGGCAGACGGCGAGGTGGAGGGGCAGACGGCGAGGTGGAGGGGCAGACGGCGAGGTGGAGGGGCAGACGGCGAGGTGGAGGGGCAGACGGCGAGGGGCAGACGTAGAGGTGGAGGGGCAGACGTAGAGGTGGAGGGGCAGACGGCGAGGTGGAGGGGCAGACGTAGAGGTGGAGGGGCAGACGGCGAGGTGGAGGGGCAGACGGCGAGGTGGAGGGGCAGACGGCGAGGTGGAGGGGCAGACGGCGAGGTGGAGGGGCAGACGGCGAGGTGGAGGGGCAGACGGCGAGGTGGAGGGGCAGACGGCGAGGTGGAGGGGCAGACGGCGAGGTGGAGGGGCAGACGGCGAGGTGGAGGGGCAGACGGCGAGGTGGAGGGGCAGACGGCGAGGTGGAGGGGCAGACGTAGAGGTGGAGGGGCAGACGGAGAGGTGGAGGGGCAGACGGAGAGGTGGAGGGGCAGACGGAGAGGTGGAGGGGCAGACGTAGAGGTGGAGGGGCAGACGTAGAGGTGGAGGGGCAGACGGCGAGGTGGAGGGGCAGACGGCGAGGTGGAGGGGCAGACGGAGACAAATATAGAGGATACAAGGCTCAGAGAAACACCTGAAGAAGAGGAGAGAGACCTACTACTGATGAATTAGAGGAGAGAGAGACCTACCACTGATGATGAGGAGAGAGAGAGACCTACCACTGATGAAGACGAGGAGAGAGAGAGACCTACCACTGATGAAGACGAGGAGCGAGAGAGACCTACCACTGATGATGAGGAGAGAGAGAGACCTACCACTTATGAAGAGGAGAGAGAGAGACCTACCACTGATGAAGACGAGGAGAGAGAGAGACCTACCACTGATGATGAGGAGAGAGAGAGACCTACCACTGATGAAGACGAGGAGAGAGAGAGACTTACCACTGATGAAGAGCAGAGACCTACCACTTATGAAGAGGAGAAAGAGAGACCTACCACTGAGGATGAGGAGAGAGAGAGACCTACCACTGATGATGAGGAGAAAGAGAGACCTACCACTAATGAAGAAGAGGCGAGAGATCTACCACTGATGAAGAAGAGGCGAGAGATCTACCACTGATGAAGAAGAGGCAAGAGATCTACCACTGATGAAGAAGAGAGAAACCTACCACTGATGAATAAGAAGAGAGAGATCTACCACTGATGAAGAAGAGGCGAGAAACCTACCACTAATGAAGAAGAGGCGAGAGATCTACCACTGATGAAGAAGAGGCGAGAGATCTACCACTGATGAAGAAGAGGCGAGAGATCTACCACTGATGAAGAAGAGGCGAGAGATCTACCACTGATGAAGAAGAGGCAAGAGATCTACCACTGATGAAGAAGAGAGAGCAACCTACGCCTGATGAAGAAGAGAGAGCGACCTACCACTGATGAAGAAGAGGAGAGAGGTCTACCACTGATGAAGAAGAGGAGAGAGGTCTACCACGGATGAAGAAGAGGAGAGAGACCTACCACTGATGAAGATGGCCAGAGGAGCTGTGGTCAGAGGGATGACCAACGGTGACCCAGCGAAAAGAGAATAGATGAGCCCTCCTATACTTTGGCCGATAATGGTCTTCTGGACATCTGAAAAGACACACACACAGTCAGGTGTGTGTGTGTGTGCGTGCGTGCGCGCGCGTGTGTGTGTGTGCGTGCGTGCGTGTGCGTGTCTGTGTGTGTGTATACCAATCTCGCCCCGTGTTCTCTCATCGTTGAGTGAGCCGAAAGCGATGGCAGGGAGGAGGATAGCAATGTACAGGAAGACAGCTGTTGTCATGTACTTCAGTACAGTCTTATTACTGCCTACTACACCTGGGGAGAGAGAGAGGAGGAGGATAGGAGAGTAGAGGAGGAGAAGGAGGAAGGGAGGAGGAGGAGAGAGGAGAGGAGGAGGATAGGAGAGTAGAGGAGGAGAAGGAGGAAGGGAGGAGGAGGAGAGAGGGAGGGGGGGAGGATAGAGGGAGGAGGATAGAGGGAGGAGGCAGAGAGGAGAGGAGGAGGATAGGAGAGTAGAGGAGGAGAAGGAGGATGGTAGAGGGAGGAGGATATAGGGAGGATGATAGAGGGAGGATGATAGAGGGAGGAGGATAGAGGGAGGAGGATAGAGGGAGGAGGATAGAGGGAGGAGGATAGAGGGAGAAGGATAGAGGGAGAAGGATAGAGGGAGGAGGATAGAGGGAGGAGGATAGAGGGAGGAGGATAGAGGGAGGAGGATAGAGGGAGGAGGATAGAGGGAGGAGGATAGAGGGAGGAGGTGAGAAGGAGAAGAAGAGAAGGAGGAGGAGGAGGAGAAAAATTGAGGGAGGATAGGATGAGAGGAAGAGGATGAGGAGGAGAGAGGAGGAGGAGGCTAAGTGTCAACTCAAACACTCAATAAACGTACTTGCTTCAATTACCCTGATTACTAAAACACAGTAACATACTGATGTTCTATCTAGAATGGAGTTGACAAAATGTGAGAATAATACTGATAGTGGGAAACAGAGCACCACTGAGGTGTTGACAGAAAGAGCTGATTATAATAGGAATTTAACCCACCATCTGTAAAGTCTGAAGAGTAAAGTGGCATTCTGCGACACAGGTCTTCATAAATCCCCCGCCCGGGCCTGAAGAAGTCTTTACACTGGAGAAACACACGAGGGTTACAAATAAAAATCAAAAGCACCATCAAACAATTTCTAAATGAACCTTATGTCCAATTTCTAAATGAAGACTTTTATATCTATATTTTAAATAAAAGTAGCAAAGAGGTAAGAGAACTTAGTGGGAAAATCACTCCAGCCCCTTATTCCTGTCACGCTGGTATAAGGGATCAGGAGACAGGCGCAGGAATGCATAATTGGGGGTTTTATTTCCCAAATTACAGCGTGCCGTATGAAGGCACGAGGACAAAAACCAACACGTACACAAAACACAGGGTTTAAACCCAAACAAAAGAGCGAGGAATAAATACGCGGGGACGAGACCCGTAACATACACAATGATACCACGTGGGGACGAGACCCGTAACATACACGCACACAATGATACCACGCGGGGACGAGACGCGTAACGTACACAATGATACCACGCGGGGACGAGACGCGTAACATACACAATGATACCACGCGGGGACGAGACCCGTAACATACACGCACACAATGATACCACGCGGGACGAGACCCGTAACATACACAATGATACCACGCGGGACGAGACCCGTAACACACACAATGATACCACGCGGGACGAGACCCGTAACACACACAATGATACCACGCGGGGGCGAGACCCGTAACACACACAATGATACCACGCGGGGACGAGACCCGTAACATACACAATGATACCACGCGGGACGAGACCCGTAACATACACGCACACAATGATACCACGCGGGGACGAGACCCGTAACATACACATACACAATGATACCACGCGGGGACGAGACCCGTAACATACACTCACACAATGATACCACACGGGGACGAGACCCGTAACATACACACACAAAATGATCCTACGCGGGGACGAGACCAATAACATACACAATGATACCACGCGGGACGAGACCCGTAACATACACAATGATACCACGCGGGACGAGACCCGTAACACACACAATGATACCACGCAGGGACGAGACCCGTAACACACACAATGATACCACGCAGGGACGAGACAAGTAAAACACACAATGATACCACGCAGGGACGAGACCCGTAACACACACAATGATACCACGCAGGGACGAGACCCGTAACACACACAATGATACCACGCGGGACGAGACCCGTAACACACACAATGATACCACGCAGGGACGAGACCCGTAACACACACAATGATACCACGCAGGGACGAGACCCGTAACACACACAATGATACCACGCAGGGACGAGACCCGTAACACAAACAATGATACCACGCAGGGACGAGACCCGTAACACACACAATGATACCACGCAGGGACGAGACCCGTAACACACACAATGATACCACGCGGGGACGAGACCCGTAACATACACAATGATACCACGCAGGGACGAGACCCGTAACACACACAATGATACCACGCAGGGACGAGACCCGTAACACACACAATGATACCACGCAGGGACGAGACCCGTAACACACACAATGATACCACGCAGGGACGAGACCCGTAACACACACAATGATACCACGCAGGGACGAGACCCGTAACACACACAATGATACCACGCGGGGACGAGACCCGTAACACACACAATGATACCACGCGGGGGCGAGACCCGTAACATACCCGCACACAATGATACCATGCGGGGACGAGACCCGTAACATACACACACACAATGATACCACGCGGGGACGAGACCCGTAACATACACATTGATACCACGCGGGGACGAGACCCGTAACACACACAATGATACCACGCAGGGACGAGACCCGTAACATACACGCACACAATGATACCACGCGGGGACGAGACCCGTAACATACACGCACACAATGATACCAAGCGGGGACGAGACCCGTAACATACACATACACAATGATACCACGCGGGGACGAGACGCGTAACACACACAATGATACCACACGGGGACGAGACCCGTAACATACACACACACAATGATACCACGCGGGGACGAGACCCGTAACATACACAATGATACCACGCGGGACGAGACCCGTAACATACACAATGATACCACGCGGGACGAGACCCGTAACATACACAATGATACCACGCGGGGACGAGACCCGTAACATACACAATGATACCACGCGGGGACGAGACCCGTAACATACACAATGATACCACGCAGGGACGAGACCCGTAACATACACAATGATACCACGCGGGGACAAGACCCGTAACACACACAATGATACCACGCGGGGACAAGACCCGTAACACACACAATGATACCACACGGGGACAAGACCCGTAACATACACAATGATACCACGCAGGGACGAGACCCGTAACACACACAATGATACCACGCAGGGACAAGACCCGTAACATACACAATGATACCACGCAGGGACGAGACCCGTAACATACACAATGATACCACGCAGGGACGAGACCCGTAACATACACAATGATACCACGCAGGGACAAGACCCGTAACATACACAATGATACCACGCAGGGACGAGACCCGTAACATACACAATGATACCACGCAGGGACAAGACCCGTAACATACACAATGATACCACGCAGGGACAAGACCCGTAACATACACAATGATACCACACAGGGACAAGACCCGTAACATACACAATGATACCACGCAGGGACGAGACCCGTAACATACACAATGATACCACGCAGGGACAAGACCCGTAACACACACAATGATACCACGCGGGGACAAGACCCGTAACATACACAATGATACCACGCAGGGACAAGACCCGTAACATACACAATGATACCACGCAGGGACGAGACCCGTAACATACACAATGATACCACGCGGGGACAAGACCCGTAACATACACAATGATACCACGCAGGGACAAGACCCGTAACATACACAATGATACCACGCAGGGACAAGACCCGTAACACACACAATGATACCACGCGGGGACAAGACCCGTAACATACACAATGATACCACGCAGGGACAAGACCCGTAACATACACAATGATACCACGCAGGGACGAGACCCGTAACATACACAATGATACCACGCGGGGACAAGACCCGTAACATACACAATGATACCACGCAGGGACAAGACCCGTAACATACACAATGATACCACGCAGGGACGAGACCCGTAACATACACAATGATACCACGCGGGGACGAGACCCGTAACATACACAATGATACCACGCAGGGACAAGACCCGTAACATACACAATGATACCACGCAGGGACGAGACCCGTAACATACACAATGATACCACGCAGGGACGAGACCCGTAACACACACAATGATACCACGCAGGGACGAGACCCGTAACACACACAATGATACCACGCAGGGACAAGACCCGTAACATACACAATGATACCACGCAGGGACAAGACCCGTAACACACACAATGATACCACGCGGGGACGAGACCCGTAACATACACAATGATACCACGCGGGGACGAGACCCGTAACATACACAATGATACCACGCAGGGACAAGACCCGTAACACACACAATGATACCACGCAGGGACAAGACCCGTAACACACACAATGATACCACGCGAGGACGAGACCCGTAACATACACAATGATACCACGCGGGGACGAGACCCGTAACATACACAATGATACCACGCAGGGACAAGACCCGTAACACACACAATGATACCACGCAGGGACGAGACCCGTAACACACACAATGATACCACGCGGGGACGAGACCCGTAACACACACAATGATACCACGCAGGGACAAGACCCGTAACACACACAATGATACCACGCAGGGACAAGACCCGTAACACACACAATGATACCACGCAGGGACAAGACCCGTAACACACACAATGATACCACGCGGGGACGAGACCCGTAACATACACAATGATACCACGCAGGGACGAGACCCGTAACATACACAATGATACCACGCGGGGACGAGACCCGTAACATACACAATGATACCACGCAGGGACGAGACCCGTAACATACACAATGATACCACGCAGGGACGAGACCCGTAACACACACAATGATACCACGCGGGGACGAGACCCGTAACATACACAATGATACCACGCAGGGACGAGACCCGTAACATACACGCACACAATGATACCACGCAGGGACGAGACCCGTAACATACACAATGATACCACGCAGGGACAAGACCCGTAACATACACAATGATACCACGCGGGGACGAGACCCGTAACATACACAATGATACCACGCGGGGACGAGACCCGTAACATACACAATGATACCACGCAGGGACGAGACCCGTAACATACACAATGATACAACGCAGGGACGAGACCCGTAACATACACAATGATACCACGCGGGGACGAGACCCGTAACACACACAATGATACCACACAGGGACGAGACCCGTAACATACACAATGATACAACGCAGGGACGAGACCCGTAACATACACAATGATACCACGCAGGGACAAGACCCGTAACATACACAATGATACCACGCGGGGACGAGACCCGTAACACACACAATGATACCACGCAGGGACAAGACCCGTAACATACACAATGATACCACGCAGGGACGAGACCCGTAACATACACAATGATACCACACGGGGACGAGAACCGTAACATACACAATGATACCACACGGGACGAGACCCGTAACATACACAATGATACCACGCGGGGACGAGACCCGTAACATACACAATGATACCACGCAGGGACAAGACCCGTAACATACACAATGATACCACGCGGGGACGAGACCCGTAACATACACAATGATACCACGCAGGGACGAGACCCGTAACATACACAATTATACCACACGGGGACGAGACCCGTAACATACACAACGATACCACGCAGGGACGAGACCCGTAACATACACAATTATACCACACGGGGACGAGACCCGTAACACACACAATGATACCACGCGGGGACGAGACCCGTAACACACACAATGATACCACGCGGGGACGAGACCCGTAACACACACAATGATACCACGCAGGGACGAGATCCGTAACATACACAATGATACCACACGGGGACGAGACCCGTAACATACACAATGATACCACGCAGGGACGAGACCCGTAACATACACAATGATACCACGCGGGGACGAGACCCGTAACATACACAATGATACCACGCGGGGACGAGACTCGTAACATACACAATGATACCACGCGGGGACGAGACTCGTAACATACACAATGATACCACGCAGGGACGAGACCCGTAACATACACAATGATAACACGCGGGGACGAGACTCGTAACATACACAATGATACCACGCAGGGACGAGACCCATAACATACACAATGATACCACGCGGGACGAGACCCGTAACATACACAATGATACCACGCAGGGACGAGACCCGTAACATACACAATGATACCACGCGGGACGAGACCCGTAACACACACAATGATACCACGCGGGGACGAGACCCGTAACATACACAATGATACCACGCGGGGACGAGACCCGTAACATACACAATGATACCACGCGGGGACGAGACCCGTAACATACACAATGATACCACGCGGGGACGAGACCCGTAACATACACAATGATACCACACGGGGACGAGACCCGTAACATACACAATGATACCACGCGGGGACGAGACCCGTAACACACACAATGATACCACGCGGGGACGAGACCTGTAACATACACAATGATACCACGCAGGGACGAGTCCCGTAACATACACGCACACAATGATACCACGCAGGGACGAGACCCGTAACATACACAATGATACCACGCGGGGACGAGACCCGTAACATACACGCACACAATGATACCACACGGGGACGAGACCCGTAACATACACAATGATACCACGCAGGGACGAGACCCGTAACATACACAATGATACCACGCGGGAACGAGACCCGTAACACACACAATGATACCACGCAGGGACGAGACCCATAACATACACAATGATACCACACGGGGACGAGACCCGTAACATACACAATGATACCACACGGGGACGAGACCCGTAACATACACAATGATACCACGCAGGGACGAGACCCGTAACATACACAATGATACCACGCGGGAACGAGACCCGTAACACACACAATGATACCACGCAGGGACGAGACCCATAACATACACAATGATACCACGCAGGGACGAGACCCGTAACATACACAATGATACCACGCAGGGACGAGACCCGTAACATACACAATGATACCACGCGGGGACGAGACCCGTAATCATCTGCACAATAGAAGCGACACAAAACCCAAAACACACAGCTCAGGTACTCACACTACCAATGGACATTGGAACAATAATCGACAGCCCAATGGTGAACAAAGAGCACATTTATACACAATCAGTGGGAATGAGAACCAGGTGTGCATAATAACAGTTTCGGAGGGATCCGTGACAATTCCTGAATTAAGACTATTGTTATGTCCAGGGTTGGGTAGGTCCTATCGTAATCTGTTACTCCCTAACCCTGGTCATGTCCAGGGTTGGGTAGGTCCTAATGTAATCCGTTACTCCCTAACCCTGGTTACGTCCAGGGTTGGGTAGGTCCTGATGTAATCCGTTACTCCCTAACCCTGGTCATGTCCAGGGTTGGGTAGGTCCTGATGTAATCCGTTACTCCCTAACCCTGGTCATGTCCAGGGTCGGGTAGCTTCTAATGTAATCCGTTACTTCCTAATCCTGGTTATGTCCACACTTGGGTAGGTCCTAATGTAATCCGTTGATTAAACAGCATGATCATTAACCTCAGCCTCCTGAGGTTGAAGAGGCACTTTTGCGCCTTCTTCACTATGCTGTCTGTGTTGGTGGACCATTTCAGTTTGTCCGCGATGTGTACGCCGAGGAACTTAAAACTTTCCACCTTCTCGACTGCTGTCCCTTCGATGTGGATAGGGGGGTGTTTGCTGAAGTCTACGATCATCTCCTTTGTTTTGTTGATGTTGACTGAGAGGTTATTTTCCTGACACCACACTCCGAGTGCCCTCACCTCCTCCCTGTAGGCCGTCTCGTTGTTGTTGGTAATCAAGCCCATTACTGTTTTGTCGTCTGCAAACTTGATGATTGAGTTGAAGGTGTACATGGCCACGCAGTTGTGGGTGAACAGGGAGTACAGGAGAGGGCTGAGAACGCACCCTTGTGGGGCCCCAGTGTTGAGGGTCAGCGAAGTGGAGATGTTGTTTCCTACCTTCACCACCTGGGGACGGCCCGTCAGGAAGTACAGGACCCAGTTGCACAGGGCGGGGTTGAGACCCAGGGTCTCGAGCTTCATGACGAGTTAATGACGAGTTTGGAGGGTACTATGGTGTTAAATGCTGAGCTGTAGTCAATGAACAGCATTCGTACATAGGTATTCCTCTTGTACAGATGGGATAGGGCAGTGTGCAGTGTGATGGCAATTGAGTAGTCTGTGGACCTATTGGGGCGGTAAGCAAATTGGAGTGGGTCTAGGGTGTCAGGTAGGGTGGAGGGGATATGGTCCTTGACTAGTCTCTCGAAGCTCTTCATGATGACAGAGGTGAGTACTACGGGGCGATAGTCATTTAGTTCAGTAACCTTAGATTTCTTGGGGACAGGAACAATGGTAGCCATCTTGAAGCATGTGGGGACCACAGACTGGGATAAGGATTGATTGAATATGTCCGTAAACACACCAGCCAGCTGTTCTGCGCATGCTCTGAGGACGCGGCTAGGGATGCCGTCTGGGCTGGCAGCCTTCCGAGGGTTAACACGTTTAAATGTTTTACTCACGTTGGCCACGGAGAAGGAGATGGGGGGCGCAGTCCTTGTTAGCGGGCTGCGACGATGGCACTGTATTATCCTCAAAGCGGGCAAAGAAGGTGTTTAGTTGTGGCTGTGGCGGTCACCAAATAAGGGGAGAACATTTCTGGTAGCACTGTGACTAGGGCGGTCACCAAATTTAGTCAGCTGGTGATTGTCAAGCAAATAACTGTCTGTCTCACTGGAACCGGGTGAAGCGATCAGTGGTGTCCTTGGTGGTGCTGGTGGAGGCGCTGGAGGAACTCCTCTTCTCTCCCAGCGCTCCATCGTCTGCAGGACGCGATCCATGGCGGCGCCGAGATGTTGTAGCATCGCCTCATGCTGCTGGACGCGCTTCTCAACCCCTCGTACCGGGGTAACTGCTCATGCTGACTCTGTTTCTGTCATGGCTAACCGGGGTAACTGGTGCATGGAATCAGGCGCAAAATACCGGTCGCTCGTAAATAACGGGCGTAATAACGAACCCGGTAAACAATACCAGCCAACAAGTAACGACCTGAACATTATATACAAACATGCACACAAACATGGGGGAAACAGAGGGTTAAATAATGAACATGTAATTGGGGAATAGAAACCAGGTGTGTAGAAAACAAAGACAAAACAAATGGAAAATGAAAAGTGGATCGGCGATGGCTAGAAAGTTGGTGACGTCGACCGCCGAATGCCGCCCGAACAAGGAGAGGGACCGACTTCGGCGGAAGTCGTGACATTCTCCTAATACCTACAGTAGCCCACTGACCCCAGACAGAGAGATAGCCAAGCCCTCCTAATACCTACAGTAGCCCACTGATCCCTCTACATCACAACAGAACTGTATATGATTCACACAGGTTAGGAGAGCTTTGTTCTTCTTTGTTACATTTAAAACGTATTTGGGACTGGGGGGGCAGTATTGAGTAGCTTGGATAAAAAGGTGCCCAGAGTAAACTGCCTGCTACTTAGTCCTAAAAGCTAGAATATGCATATAATTAGTAGATTTGGATAGAAAACACTCTGAGGTTTCTAAAACTGTTTGAATGATGTCTGTGAGTATAACAGAACTCATATGGCAGGCAAAAACCAGGAAGTGGGAAATCTGAGGTTTGTAGTTTTTCAACTCTTTGCCTATCCAAGATACAGTGGAAATGGGGTCATATTGCACTTCTTAAGGCTTCCACTAGATGTCAACAGTCTTTAGAACATTATTTGATGCTTCTACTATAAAGGAGGGGGAATGAGAGGGGATTGAGTCAGAGGTCTGGCAGAGTGCCACGAACTGGTCATGCGCATTCACATGAGAGGTAGCTTGCGTTCCATTGCATTTCTGAAGACAAAGGAATTCTCCGGTTGGAACATTATTGAAGATTTATGATAAAAACATCCTAAAGATTGATTCTATACTTAGTTTGACATGTTTCTACGAACTGTAATATGACTTTTCGTCTGAACTTTCGCCTGGACCTACCAGCGCGTCATCAGTTTCGATTGTGTACTAAACGCGCAAACAAAAGGAGATATTTGGACATAAATGATGGACTTTATCGAACAAGTCAAACATTTATTGTGGAACTGGGATTCCTGGGAGTGCATTCTGATGAAGATCATCAAAGGTAAGTGAAGATTTATAATGCTATTTCTGACTTTGTTGACTCCACAACATGGCGGATATCTTTATGGCTTATTTGGGCTCTGAGCGCTGTACTCAGATTTTTGCATGGTGTGCTTTTTTGGTAAAGCTTTTTTGAAATCTGACACAGCGGTTGCATTAAGGAGAAGTTTATCTAAAGTACCATGTATAACAGTTGTGTTTTCATCAACATTTATGATGAGTATTTCTGTAAATTGATGTGGCTCTCTGCAAAATCACCGGATGTTTTGGAGGCAAAATATTACTGAACATAACGCGTCAATGTAAACTGAGATTTTTGGATATAAATATGAACTTTACCGAACTAAACATACATGTATTGTGTAACATGAAGTCCTATGAGTATCATCTGATGAATATCATCAAAGGTTAGTAAATAATTTTATCTCTATTCTGATTTTTGTGATTCCTCTCGTTGGCTGGAAAAATGGCTGTGTTTTTCTGTGGCTATGTACTGACCTAACATAATCGTTTTGTGTGCTTTCGTCGTAAAGCCTTTTTGAAATCTGACAAGTTGGCTGGATTCACAACAAGTGTAGCTTTAATTTGGTGTATTGCATGTGTGATTTCATGATTTTCTTTTTATAGTAATTTATTTGAATTTGGCGCTCTGCATTTTCACTGGATGTTGACCATGCAGGACGCTAGCGTCCACATTTCCCAGAGAGGTTAATGAATTCAATGTCTAAGCACACACACACACACACACACACACACACACACACACACACACACACACACACACACACACACACACACACACACACACACACACACACACACACACACACACACACACACACACACACACACACACACACAGAGAGAGAGAAAGACACACACGAGCAAACATCTTTGCTGACAATCGATGTGGATGCTGAGGAATGCTCCTCTTGTGGATGGGGGGGGGGGGGGGTAGGGGTGGGCCCATGCTGAGGAATGCTCCTCTTGTGGATGGGGGGGGGGGGGGGGGGTAGGGGTGGGCTCATGCTGAGGAATGCTCCTCTTGTGGATGGGGGGGGTAGGGGTGGGCCCATGCTGAGGAATGCTCCTCTTGTGGATGGGGGGGGTAGGGGTGGGCCCATGCTGAGGAATGCTCCTCTTGTGGATGGGGGGGGGGGGGGTGGGCTCATGCTGAGGAATGCTCCTCTTGTGGATGGGGGGTAGGGGTGGGCTCATGCTGAGGAATGCTCCTCTTGTGGATGGGGGGGTAGGTGTGGGCCCATGCTGAGGAATGCTCCTCTTGTGGATGGGGGGGGGGGGGGGTAGGGGTGGGCTCATGCTGAGGAATGCTCCTCTTGTGGATGGGGGGGGGTAGGGGTGGGCCCATGCTGAGGAATGCTCCTCTTGTGGATGGGGGGGGTAGGGGTGGGCCCATGCTGAGGAATGCTCCTCTTGTGGATGGGGGGGGGGGGTGGGCTCATGCTGAGGAATGCTCCTCTTGTGGATGGGGGGTAGGGGTGGGCTCATGCTGAGGAATGCTCCTCTTGTGGATGGGGGGGTAGGTGTGGGCTCATGCTGAGGAATGCTCCTCTTGTGGATGGGGGGGTAGGGGTGGGCTTATGCTGAGGAATGCTCCTCTTGTGGATGGGGGGGGGGGGGGGTAGGGGTGGGCCCATGCTGAGGAATGCTCCTCTTGTGGATGGGGGGTAGGTGTGGGCTCATGCTGAGGAATGCTCCTCTTGTGGATGGGGGGTAGGTGTGGGCTCATGCTGAGGAATGCTCCTCTTGTGGATGGGGGGGGTAGGGGTGGGCCCATGCTGAGGAATGCTCCTCTTGTGGATGGGGGGTAGGGGTGGGCTCATGCTGAGGAATGCTCCTCTTGTGGATGGGAGGGGTAGGGGTGGGCCCATGCTGAGGAATGCTCCTCTTGTGGATGGGGGGTAGGGGTGGGCTTATGCTGAGGAATGCTCCTCTTGTGGATGGGGGGGGGTAGGTGTGGGCTCATGCTGAGGAATGCTCCTCTTGTGGATGGGGGGGGGGGTAGGGGTGGGCTCATGCTGAGGAATGCTCCTCTTGTGGATGGGGGGTAGGTGTGGGCTCATGCTGAGGAATGCTCCTCTTGTGGATGGGGGGGGGGGGGTCGGGGTGGGCTCATGCTGAGGAATGCTCCTCTTGTGGATGGGGGGTAGGGGTGGGCTCATGCTGGGGAATGCTCCTCTTGTGGATGGGGGGGTAGGTGTGGGCTCATGCTGAGGAATGCTCCTCTTGTGGATGGGGGGTAGGTGTGGGCTCATGCTGAGGAATGCTCCTCTTGTGGATGGGGGGGTAGGTGTGGGCTCATGCTGAGGAATGCTCCTCTTGTGGATGGGGGGGGTAGGGGTGGGCTCATGCTGAGGAATGCTCCTCTTGGGGATGGGGGGGGGTAGGGGTGGGCTCATGCTGAGGAATGCTCCTCTTGTGGATGGGGGGTAGGTGTGGGCTCATGCTGAGGAATGCTCCTCTTGTGGATGGGGGGGTAGGTGTGGGCTCATGCTGAGGAATGCTCCTCTTGTTGATGGGGGGGGGGGTGGGCTCATGCTGAGGAATTCTCCTCTTGTGGATGGGGGGGTAGGGGTGGGCTCATGCTGAGGAATGCTCCTCTTGTGGATGGGGGGGGGGGGGGGTAGGGGGGGGCTCATGCTGAGGAATGCTCCTCTTGTGGATGGGGGGTAGGTGTGGGCTCATGCTGAGGAATGCTCCTCTTGTGGATGGGGGGGTAGGGGTGGGCTCATGCTGAGGAATGCTCCTCTTGTGGATGGGGGGCGTAGGGGTGGGCTCATGCTGAGGAATGCTCCTCTTGTGGATGGGGGGGGGGGGTGGGCTCATGCTGAGGAATGCTCCTCTTGTGGATGGGGGGTAGGGGTGGGCTCATGCTGAGGAATGCTCCTCTTGTGGATGGGGGGGTAGGGGTGGGCTCATGCTGAGGAATGCTCCTCTTGTGGATGGGGGGGGGGGGGTGGGCTCATGCTGAGGAATGCTCCTCTTGTGGATGGGGGGGTAGGGGTGGGCTCATGCTGAGGAATGCTCCTCTTGTGGATGGGGGGGTAGGGGTGGGCTCATGCTGAGGAATGCTCCTCTTGTGGATGGGGGGGGGGGGGTAGGGGTGGGCTTATGCTGAGGAATGCTCCTCTTGTGGATGGGGGGGGGGGGGTAGGGGTGGGCCCATGCTGAGGAATGCTCCTCTTGTGGATGGGGGGTAGGTGTGGGCTCATGCTGAGGAATGCTCCTCTTGTGGATGGGGGGTAGGTGTGGGCTCATGCTGAGGAATGCTCCTCTTGTGGATGGGGGGGGTAGGGGTGGGCCCATGCTGAGGAATGCTCCTCTTGTGGATGGGGGGTAGGGGTGGGCTCATGCTGAGGAATGCTCCTCTTGTGGATGGGAGGGGTAGGGGTGGGCCCATGCTGAGGAATGCTCCTCTTGTGGATGGGGGGTAGGGGTGGGCTTATGCTGAGGAATGCTCCTCTTGTGGATGGGGGGGGGGTAGGTGTGGGCTCATGCTGAGGAATGCTCCTCTTGTGGATGGGGGGGGGGGTAGGGGTGGGCTCATGCTGAGGAATGCTCCTCTTGTGGATGGGGGGTAGGTGTGGGCTCATGCTGAGGAATGCTCCTCTTGTGGATGGGGGGGGGGTAGGGGTGGGCTCATGCTGAGGAATGCTCCTCTTGTGGATGGGGGGTAGGGGTGGGCTCATGCTGAGGAATGCTCCTCTTGTGGATGGGGGGGTAGGTGTGGGCTCATGCTGAGGAATGCTCCTCTTGTGGATGGGGGGTAGGTGTGGGCTCATGCTGAGGAATGCTCCTCTTGTGGATGGGGGGGTAGGTGTGGGCTCATGCTGAGGAATGCTCCTCTTGTGGATGGGGGGGGTAGGGGTGGGCTCATGCTGAGGAATGCTCCTCTTGTGGATGGGGGGGGTAGGGGTGGGCTCATGCTGAGGAATGCTCCTCTTGTGGATGGGGGGTAGGTGTGGGCTCATGCTGAGGAATGCTCCTCTTGTGGATGGGGGGGTAGGTGTGGGCTCATGCTGAGGAATGCTCCTCTTGTGGATGGGGGGGGGGGTGGGCTCATGCTGAGGAATTCTCCTCTTGTGGATGGGGGGGTAGGGGTGGGCTCATGCTGAGGAATGCTCCTCTTGTGGATGGGGGGGGGGGGGGTAGGGGTGGGCTCATGCTGAGGAATGCTCCTCTTGTGGATGGGGGGTAGGTGTGGGCTCATGCTGAGGAATGCTCCTCTTGTGGATGGGGGGGGGTAGGGGTGGGCTCATGCTGAGGAATGCTCCTCTTGTGGATGGGGGGGTAGGGGTGGGCTCATGCTGAGGAATGCTCCTCTTGTGGATGGGGGGGGGGGTGGGCTCATGCTGAGGAATGCTCCTCTTGTGGATGGGGGGTAGGGTTGGGCTCATGCTGAGGAATGCTCCTCTTGTGGATGGGGGGGGGGGGTGGGCTCATGCTGAGGAATGCTCCTCTTGTGGATGGGGGGGTAGGGGTGGGCTCATGCTGAGGAATGCTCCTCTTGTGGATGGGGGGGTAGGGGTGGGCTCATGCTGAGGAATGCTCCTCTTGTGGATGGGGGGGGGGGGGTAGGGGTGGGCTTATGCTGAGGAATGCTCCTCTTGTGGATGGGGGGGTAGGGGTGGGCTCATGCTGAGGAATGCTCCTCTTGTGGATGGGGGGGGGGGTAGGGGTGGGCTCATGCTGAGGAATGCTCCTCTTGTGGATGGGGGGTAGGTGTGGGTTCATGCTGGGGAATGCTCCTCTTGTGGATGCGGGGTAGGTGTGGGCTCATGCTGAGGAAAGCTCCTCTTGTGGATGGGGGGTAGGTGTGGGTTCATGCTGGGGAATGCTCCTCTTGTGGATGGGGGGTAGGTGTGGGCTCATGCTGAGGAATTCTCCTCTTGTGGATGGGGGGGGTAGGGGTGGGCTCATGCTGAGGAATGCTCCTCTTGTGGATGGGGGGTGGGGGTGGGCTCATGCTGAGGAATGCTCCTCTTGTGGATGGGGGGTAGGGGTGGGCTCATGCTGAGGAATGCTCCTCTTGTGGATGGGGGGGTAGGTGTGGGCTCATGCTGAGGAATGCTCCTCTTGTGGATGGGGGGGGGGGGGTGGGCTCATGCTGAGGAATGCTCCTCTTGTGGATGGGGGGTAGGGGTGGGCTCATGCTGAGGAATGCTCCTCTTGTGGATGGGGGGGGGTAGGGGTGGGCTCATGCTGAGGAATGCTCCTCTTGTGGATGGGGGGGTAGGTGTGGGCTCATGTTGAGGAATGCTCCTCTTGTGGATGGGGGGGTAGGGGTGGGCTCATGCTGAGGAATGCTCCTCTTGTGGATGGGGGGGGTGGGCTCATGCTGAGGAATGCTCCTCTTGTGGATGGGGGGGTGGGGGTGGGCTCATGCTGAGGAATGCTCCTCTTGTGGATGGGGGGGGGGGTGGGCTCATGCTGAGGAATGCTCCTCTTGTGGATGGGGGGGGGTGGGCTCATGCTGAGGAATGCTCCTCTTGTGGATGGGGGGGATAGGGGTGGGCTCATGCTGAGGAATTCTCCTCTTGTGGATGGGGGGTAGGTGTGGGCTCATGCTGAGGAATGCTCCTCTTGTGGATGGGGGGGGTAGGGGTGGGCTCATGCTGAGGAATGCTCCTCTTGTGGATGGGGGGTAGGGGTGGGCTTATGCTGAGGAATGCTCCTCTTGTGGATGGGGGGGGGGGGGGTGGGCTCATGCTGAGGAATGCTCCTCTTGTGGATGGGGGGTAGGGGTGGGCTCATGCTGAGGAATGCTCCTCTTGTGGATGGGGGGGATAGGGGTGGGCTCATGCTGAGGAATGCTCCTCTTGTGGATGGGGGGGTAGGTGTGGGCTCATGCTGAGGAATGCTCCTCTTGTGGATGGGGGGGTAGGGGTGGGCTCATGCTGAGGAATGCTCCTCTTGTGGATGGGGGGGGGTAGGGGTGGGCTCATGCTGAGGAATGCTCCTCTTGTGGATGGGGGGGTAGGGGTGGGCTCATGCTGAGGAATGCTCCTCTTGTGGATGGGGGGGGGGGGGTAGGGGTGGGCTCATGCTGAGGAATGCTCCTCTTGTGGATGGGGGGGGGGTGGGCTCATGCTGAGGAATTCTCCTCTTGTGGATGGGGGGGTAGGGGTGGGCTCATGCTGAGGAATGCTCCTCTTGTGGATGGGGGGGTAGGGGTGGGCTCATGCTGAGGAATGCTCCTCTTGTGGATGGGGGGGTAGGGGTGGGCTCATGCTGAGGAATGCTCCTCTTGTGGATGGGGGGGGGGGGTAGGGGTGGGCTCATGCTGAGGAATGCTCCTCTTGTGGATCGGGGGGTAGGGGTGGGCTCATGCTGAGGAATGCTCCTCTTGTGGATGGGGGGGTAGGGGTGGGCTCATGCTGAGGAATGCTCCTCTTGTGGATGGGGGGGGGGGTAGGGGTGGGCTCATGCTGAGGAATGCTCCTCTTGTGGATGGGGGGGGGGTAGGGGTGGGCTCATGCTGAGGAATGCTCCTCTTGTGGATGGGGGGGTAGGTCTGGCTCATGCTGAGGAATGCTCCTCTTGTGGATGGGGGGTAGGTGTGGGCTCATGCTGAGGAATGCTCCTCTTGTGGATGGGGGGTAGGTGTGGGCTCATGCTGAGGAATTCTCCTCTTGTGGATGGGGGGGTAGGGGTGGGCTCATGCTGAGGAATGCTCCTCTTGTGGATGGGGGGTAGGTGTGGGCTCATGCTGAGGAATGCTCCTCTTGTGGATGGGGGGGTGGGGGTGGGCTCATGCTGAGGAATGCTCCTCTTGTGGATGGGGGGTAGGGGTGGGCTCATGCTGAGGAATGCTCCTCTTGTGGATGGGGGGGGGGGGGTAGGTGTGGGCTCATGCTGAGGAATGCTCCTCTTGTGGATGGGGGGGGGGTGGGCTCATGCTGAGGAATGCTCCTCTTGTGGATGGGGGGGTAGGGGTGGGCTCATGCTGAGGAATGCTCCTCTTGTGGATGGGGGGTAGGTGTGGGCTCATGCTGAGGAATGCTCCTCTTGTGGATGGGGGGGTAGGGGTGGGCTCATGCTGAGGAATGCTCCTCTTGTGGATGGGGGGTAGGTGTGGGCTCATGCTGAGGAATGATCCTCTTGTGGATGGGGGGATAGGGGTGGGCTCATGCTGAGGAATGCTCCTCTTGTGGATGGGGGGGGGGTGGGCTCATGCTGAGGAATTCTCCTCTTGTGGATGGGGGGGTAGGGGTGGGCTCATGCTGAGGAATGCTCCTCTTGTGGATGGGGGGTAGGGGTGGGCTCATGCTGAGGAATGCTCCTCTTGTGGATGGGGGGTAGGGGTGGGCTCATGCTGAGGAATGCTCCTCTTGTGGAGGGGGGGTAGGGGTGGGCTCATGCTGAGGAATGCTCCTCTTGTGGATGGGGGGTAGGGGTGGGCTCATGCTGAGGAATGCTCCTCTTGTGGATGGGGGGGTAGGGGTGGGCTCATGCTGAGGAATGCGCCTCTTGTGGATGGGGGGGGGGTGGGCTCATGCTGAGGAATGCTCCTCTTGTGGATGGGGGGGTAGCGGTGGGCTCATGCTGAGGAATGCTCCTCTTGTGGATGGGGGGGGGGGGGTAGGGGTGGGCTCATGCTGAGGAATGCTCCTCTTGTGGATGGGGGGGTAGGGGTGGGCTCATGCTGAGGAATGCTCCTCTTGTGGATGGGGGGTAGGTGTGGGCTCATGCTGAGGAATGCTCCTCTTGTGGATGGGGGGGTAGGTGTGGGCTCATGCTGAGGAATGCTCCTCTTGTGGATGGGGGGGGGGGGTGGGCTCATCCTGAGGAATGCTCCTCTTGTGGATGGGGGGTAGGTTTGGGCTCATGCTGAGGAATGCTCCTCTTGTGGATGGGGGGGGGGTGGGCTCATGCTGAGGAATGCTCCTCTTGTGGATGGGGGGGTGGGGGTGGGCTCATGCTGAGGAATGCTCCTCTTGTGGATGGGGGGGGGGGGGGGCTCATGCTGAGGAATGCTCCTCTTGTGGATGGGGGGGTGGGGGTGGGCTCATGCTGAGGAATGCTCCTCTTGTGGATGGGGGGTAGGGGTGGGCTCATGCTGAGGAATGCTCCTCTTGTGGATGGGGGGGGGTTGGGTTGGGCTCATGCTGAGGAATGCTCCTCTTGTGGATGGGGGGGTAGGTGTGGGCTCATGCTGAGGAATGCTCCTCTTGTGGATGGGGGGTAGGGGTGGGCTCATGCTGAGGAATGCTCCTCTTGTGGATGGGGGTAGGGGTGGGCCCATGCTGAGGAATGCTCCTCTTGTGGATGGGGGGGGGTGGGCTCATGCTGAGGAATGCTCCTCTTGTGGATGGGGGGTAGGGGTGGGCTCATGCTGAGGAATGCTCCTCTTGTGGATGGGGGGGTGGGGGTGGGCTCATGCTGAGGAATGCTCCTCTTGTGGATGGGGGGGGGGGGGGTGGGCTCATGCTGAGGAATGCTCCTCTTGTGGATGGGGGGTAGGTGTGGGCTCATGCTGAGGAATTCTCCTCTTGTGGATGGGGGGGGTAGGGGTGGGCTCATGCTGAGGAATTCTCCTCTTGTGGATGGGGGGGGTGGGCTCATGCTGAGGAATGCTCCTCTTGTGGATGGGGGGTAGGGGTGGGCTCATGCTGAGGAATTCTCCTCTTGTGGATGGGGGGGGTAGGGGTGGGCTTATGCTGAGGAATGCTCCTCTTGTGGATGGGGGGGTAGGGGTGGGCTTATGCTGAGGAATGCTCCTCGTGTGGATGGGGGGGGTAGGGGTGGGCTTATGCTGAGGAATGCTCCTCTTGTGGATGGGGGGGGTAGGGGTGGGCTCATGCTGAGGAATTCTCCTCTTGTGGATGGGGGGGGTAGGTGTGGGTTCATGCTGAGGAATGCTCCTCTTGTGGATGGGGGGTAGGTGTGGGCTCATGCTGAGGAATGCTCCTCTTGTGGATGGGGGGGGTAGGGGTGGGCTCATGCTGAGGAATGCTCCTCTTGTGGATGGGGGGGGGGGGGTAGGGGTGGGCTCATGCTGAGGAATGCTCCTATTGTGGATGGGGGGGTAGGTGTGGGCTCATGCTGAGGAATGCTCCTCTTGTGGATGGGGGGTAGGGGTGGGCTCATGCTGAGGAATGCTCCTCTTGTGGATGGGGGGGGGGGTAGGGGTGGGCTCATGCTGAGGAATGCTCCTCTTGTGGATGGGGGGGTAGGGGTGGGCTCATGCTGAGGAATGCTCCTCTTGTGGATGGGGGGGGGGGGGGTGGGCTCATGCTGAGGAATGCTCCTCTTGTGGATGGGGGGTAGGGGTGGGCTCATGCTGAGGAATGCTCCTCTTGTGGATGGGGGGGTAGGTGTGGGCTCATGCTGAGGAATGCTCCTCTTGTGGATGGGGGGGTTGGGGTGGGCTCATGCTGAGGAATGCTCCTCTTGTGGATGGGGGGTAGGGGTGGGCTCATGCTGAGGAATGCTCCTCTTGTGGATGGGGGGTAGGGGTGGGCTTATGCTGAGGAATGCTCCTCTTGTGGATGGGGGGGTAGGGGTGGGCTCATGCTGAGGAATGCTCCTCTTGTGGATGGGGGGTAGGTGTGGGCTCATGCTGAGGAATGCTCCTCTTGTTGATGGGGGGTATGGGTGGGCTCATGCTGAGGAATGCTCCTCTTGTGGATGGGGGTAGGTGTGGGCCCATGCTGAGGAATGCTCCTCTTGTGGATGGGGGGTAGGTGTGGGCTCATGCTGAGGAATGCTCCTCTTGTGGATGGGGGGTAGGTGTGGGCTCATGCTGAGGAATGCTCCTCTTGTGGATGGGAGGTAGGTGTGGGCTCATGCTGAGGAATGCTCATCTTGTGGATGGGGGGAGGGGGTAGGGGTGGGCTCATGCTGAGGAATGCTCCTCTTGTGGATGGGGGGGGGGGGGGTGGGCTCATGCTGAGGAATTCTCCTCTTGTGGATGGGGGGGGTAGGGGTGGGCTCATGCTGAGGAATGCTCCTCTTGTGGATGGGGGGGTAGGGGTGGGCTCATGCTGAGGAATGCTCCTCTTGTGGATGGGGGGGTAGGGGTGGGCTCATGCTGAGGAATTCTCCTCTTGTGGATGGGGGGGTAGGGGTGGAATCATGCTGAGGAATGCTCCTCTTGTGGATGGGGGGGGGTGGGCTCATGCTGAGGAATGCTCCTCTTGTGGATGGGGGGGTAGGTGTGGGCTCATGCTGAGGAATGCTCCTCTTGTGGATGGGGGGTAGGGGTGGGCTCATGCTGAGGAATGCTCCTCTTGTGGATGGGGGGGGGGGGTAGGGGTGGGCTCATGCTGAGGAATGCTCCTCGGTAGGGGTGGGCTCATGCTGAGGAATGCTCCTCTTGTGGATGGGGGGGGTAGGGGTGGGCTCATGCTGAGGAATGCTCCTCTTGTGGATGGGGGGTAGGGGTGGGCTCATGCTGAGGAATGCTCCTCTTGTGGATGGGGGGGTAGGTGTGGGCTCATGCTGAGGAATGCTCCTCTTGTGAATGGGGGGGTAGGGGTGGGCTCATGCTGAGGAATGCTCCTCTTGTGGATGGGGGGTAGGGGTGGGCTTATGCGAGGAATGCTCCTCTTGTGGATGGGGGGGTAGGGGTGGGCTCATGCTGAGGAATGCTCCTCTTGTGGATGGGGGGGTAGGTGTGGGCTCATGCTGAGGAATGCTCCTCTTGTGGATGGGGGGTAGGGGTGGGCTCATGCTGAGGAATGCTCCTCTTGTGGATGGGGGGTAGGTGTGGGCTCATGCTGAGGAATGCTCCTCTTGTGGATGGGGGGTAGGTGGGGGCTCATGCTGAGGAATGCTCCTCTTGTGGATGGGGGGTAGGTGTGGGCTCATGCTGAGGAATGCTCCTCTTGTGGATGGGGGGTAGGTGTGGGCTCATGTTGAGGAATGCTCCTCTTGTGGATGGGGGGGGGTAGGGGTGGGCTCATGCTGAGGAATGCTCCTCTTGTGGATGGGGGGTAGGGGTGGGCTCATGCTGAGGAATGCTCCTCTTGTGGATGGGGGGGTAGGTGTGGGCTCATGCTGAGGAATGCTCCTCTTGTGGATGGGGGGTAGGGGTGGGCTCATGCTGAGGAATGCTCCTCTTGTGGATGGGGGGGTAGGTGTGGGCTCATGCTGAGGAATGCTCCTCTTGTGGATGGGGGGGGGGGGGGGTGGGCTCATGCTGAGGAATGCTCCTCTTGTGGATGGGGGGTAGGGGTGGGCTCATGCTGAGGAATGCTCCTCTTGTGGATGGGGGGGGGGTGGGCTCATGCTGAGGAATGCTCCTCTTGTGGATGGGGGGGGGGGTGGGCTCATGCTGAGGAATGCTCCTCTTGTGGATGGGGGGGGGGGTAGGGGTGAGCTCATGCTGAGGAATGCTCCTCTTGTGGATGGGGGGTAGGGGTGGGCTCATGCTGAGGAATGCTCCTCTTGTGGATGGGGGGGTAGGGGTGGGCTCATGCTGAGGAATGCTCCTCTTGTGGATGGGGGGTAGGGGTGGGCTCATGCTGAGGAATGCTCCTCTTGTGGATGGGGGGGGGGGTGGGCTCATGCTGAGGAATGCTCCTCTTGTGGATGGGGGGGGGGTAGGGGTGGGCTCATGCTGAGGAATGATCCTCTTGTGGATGGGGGGAGGGGGGTAGGTGTGGGCTCATGCTGAGGAATGCTCCTCTTGTGGATGGGGGGTAGGTGTGGGCTCATGCTGAGGAATGCTCCTCTTGTGGATGGGGGGGTAGGGGTGGGCTCATGCTGAGGAATGCTCCTCTTGTGGATGGGGGGTAGGTGTGGGCTCATGCTGAGGAATGCTCCTCTTGTGGATGGGGGGTAGGTGTGGGCTCATGCTGAGGAATGCGCCTCTTGTGGATGGGGGGTAGGTGTGGGCTCATGCTGAGGAATGCTCCTCTTGTGGATGGGGGGTAGGTGTGGGCTCATGCTGAGGAATGCTCATCTTGTGGATGGGGGGGTAGGGGTGGGCCCATGCTGAGGAATGCTCCTCTTGTGGATGGGGGGGGGGTAGGGGTGGGCTCATGCTGAGGAATGCTCCTCTTGTGGATGGGGGGGGTGGGCTCATGCTGAGGATTCTCCTCTTGTGGATGGGGGGGGTAGGGGTGGGCTCATGCTGAGGAATGCTCCTCTTGTGGATGGGGGGGGTAGGGGTGGGCTCATGCTGAGGCATGCTCCTCTTGTGGATGGGGGGGTAGGTGTGGGCTCATGCTGAGGAATGCTCCTCTTGTGGATGGGGGGTAGGTGTGGGCTCATGCTGAGGAATGCTCCTCTTGTGGATGGGGGGTAGGTGTGGGCTCATGCTGAGGAATGCTCCTCTTCTGGATGGGGGGGTAGGTGTGGGCTCATGCTGAGGAATGCTCCTCTTGTGGATGGGGGGTAGGTGTGGGCTCATGCTGAGGAATGCTCCTCTTGTGGAGGGGGGGGGGGTAGGTGTGGGATCATACTGAGGAATGCTCCTCTTGTGGATGGGGGGGGGTAGGGGTGGGCTCATGCTGAGGAATGCTCCTCTTGTGGATGGGGGGGGTAGGGGTGGGCTCATGCTGAGGAATGCTCCTCTTGTGGATGGGGGGGTGGGGGTGGGCTCATGCTGAGGAATGCTCCTCTTGTGGATGGGGGGGGTAGGGGTGGGCTCATGCTGAGGAATGCTCCTCTTGTGGATGGGGGGGGGGGGTAGGGGTGGGCTCATGCTGAGGAATGCTCCTCTTGTGGATCGGGGGGTAGGGGTGGGCTCATGCTGAGGAATGCTCCTCTTGTGGATGGGGGGGTAGGGGTGGGCTCATGCTGAGGAATGCTCCTCTTGTGGATGGGGGGGGGTAGGGGTGGGCTCATGCTGAGGAATGCTCCTCTTGTTGATGGGGGGGGGGGTAGGGGTGGGCTCATGCTGAGGAATGCTCCTCTTGTGGATGGGGGGGTAGGTCTGGGCTCATGCTGAGGAATGCTCCTCTTGTGGATGGGGGGTAGGTGTGGGCTCATGCTGAGGAATGCTCCTCTTGTGGATGGGGGGTAGGTGTGGGCTCATGCTGAGGAATTCTCCTGTTGTGGATGGGGGGGGTAGGGGTGGGCTCATGCTGAGGAATGCTCCTCTTGTGGATGGGGGGTAGGTGTGGGCTCATGCTGAGGAATGCTCCTCTTGTGGATGGGGGGGTGGGGGTGGGCTCATGCTGAGGAATGCTCCTCTTGTGGATGGGGGGTAGGGGTGGGCTCATGCTGAGGAATGCTCCTCTTGTGGATGGGGGGGGGGTAGGTGTGGGCTCATGCTGAGGAATGCTCCTCTTGTGGATGGGGGGGGGGTGGGCTCATGCTGAGGAATGCTCCTCTTGTGGATGGGGGGGTAGGAGTGGGCTCATGCTGAGGAATGCTCCTCTTGTGGATGGGGGTAGGTGTGGGCTCATGCTGAGGAATGCTCCTCTTGTGGATGGGGTGGTAGGGGTGGGCTCATGCTGAGGAATGCTCCTCTTGTGGATGGGGGGTAGGTGTGGGCTCATGCTGAGGAATGCTCCTCTTGTGGATGGGGGGATAGGGGTGGGCTCATGCTGAGGAATGCTCCTCTTGTGGATGGGGGGGGGGGTGGGCTCATGCTGAGGAATTCTCCTCTTGTGGATGGGGGGGGTAGGGGTGGGCTCATGCTGAGGAATGCTCCTCTTGTGGATGGGGGGTAGGGGTGGGCTCATGCTGAGGAATGCTCCTCTTGTGGATGGGGGGTAGGAGTGGGCTCATGCTGAGGAATGCTCATCTTGTGGAGGGGGGGTAGGGGTGGGCTCATGCTGAGGAATGCTCCTCTTGTGGATGGGGGGTAGGGGTGGGCTCATGCTGAGGAATGCTCCTCTTGTGGATGGGGGGTAGGGGTGGGCTCATGCTGAGGAATGCTCCTCTTGTGGATGGGGGGTAGGGGTGGGCCCATGCTGAGGAATGCTCCTCTTGTGGATGGGGGGGGGTGGGCTCATGCTGAGGAATGCTCCTCTTGTGGATGGGGGGTAGGGGTGGGCTCATGCTGAGGAATGCTCCTCTTGTGGATGGGGGGGTGGGGGTGGGCTCATGCTGAGGAATGCTCCTCTTGTGGATGGGGGGGGGTGGGCTCATGCTGAGGAATGCTCCTCTTGTGGATGGGGGGTAGGTGTGGGCTCATGCTGAGGAATTCTCCTCTTGTGGATGGGGGGGGTAGGGGTGGGCTCATGCTGAGGAATTCTCCTCTTGTGGATGGGGGGGGGTGGGCTCATGCTGAGGAATGCTCCTCTTGTGGATGGGGGGGTGGGGGTGGGCTCATGCTGAGGAATGCTCCTCTTGTGGATGGGGGGGGGGGGGGGTGGGCTCATGCTGAGGAATGCTCCTCTTGTGGATGGGGGGTAGGTGTGGGCTCATGCTGAGGAATTCTCCTCTTGTGGATGGGGGGGGTAGGGGTGGGCTCATGCTGAGGAATTCTCCTCCTGTGGATGGGGGGGGGTGGGCTCATGCTGAGGAATGCTCCTCTTGTGGATGGGGGGTAGGGGTGGGCTCATGCTGAGGAATTCTCCTCTTGTGGATGGGGGGGGGGTAGGGGTGGGCTTATGCTGAGGAATGCTCCTCTTGTGGATGGGGGGGGTAGGGGTGGGCTTATGCTGAGGAATGCTCCTCTTGTGGATGGGGGGGGTAGGGGTGGGCTTATGCTGAGGAATGCTCCTCTTGTGGATGGGGGGGTAGGGGTGGGCTCATGCTGAGGAATTCTCCTCTTGTGGATGGGGGGGTAGGTGTGGGTTCATGCTGAGGAATGCTCCTCTTGTGGATGGGGGGTAGGTGTGGGCTCATGCTGAGGAATGCTCCTCTTGTGGATGGGGGGGGTAGGGGTGGGCTCATGCTGAGGAATGCTCCTCTTGTGGATGGGGGGGGGGGGGTAGGGGTGGGCTCATGCTGAGGAATGCTCCTATTGTGGATGGGGGGGTAGGTGTGGGCTCATGCTGAGGAATGCTCCTCTTGTGGATGGGGGGGTAGGGGTGGGCTCATGCTGAGGAATGCTCCTCTTGTGGATGGGGGGGGGGGTAGGGGTGGGCTCATGCTGAGGAATGCTCCTCTTGTGGATGGGGGGGTAGGGGTGGGCTCATGCTGAGGAATGCTCCTCTTGTGGATGGGGGGGGGGTGGGCTCATGCTGAGGAATGCTCCTCTTGTGGATGGGGGGTAGGGGTGGGCTCATGCTGAGGAATGCTCCTCTTGTGGATGGGGGGGTAGGTGTGGGCTCATGCTGAGGAATGCTCCTCTTGTGAATGGGGGGGTAGGGGTGGGCTCATGCTGAGGAATGCTCCTCTTGTGGATGGGGGGTAGGGGTGGGCTCATGCTGAGGAATGCTCCTCTTGTGGATGGGGGGTAGGGGTGGGCTTATGCTGAGGAATGCTCCTCTTGTGGATGGGGGGGTAGGGGTGGGCTCATGCTGAGGAATGCTCCTCTTGTGGATGGGGGGGTAGGTGTGGGCTCATGCTGAGGAATGCTCCTCTTGTGGATGGGGGGTAGGGGTGGGCTCATGCTGAGGAATGCTCCTCTTGTGGATGGGGGGTAGGTGTGGGCTCATGCTGAGGAATGCTCCTCTTGTGGATGGGGGGTAGGTGGGGGCTCATGCTGAGGAATGCTCCTCTTGTGGATGGGGGGTAGGTGTGGGCTCATGCTGAGGAATGCTCCTCTTGTGGATGGGGGGTAGGTGTGGGCTCATGCTGAAGAATGCTCCTCTTGTGGATGGGGGGGGGGGGGTAGGGGTGGGCTCATGCTGAGGAATGCTCCTCTTGTGGATGGGGGGTAGGGGTGGGCTCATGCTGAGGAATTCTCCTCTTGTGGATGGGGGGGATGGGGGTGGGCCCATGCTGAGGAATGCTCCTCTTGTGGATGGGGGGTAGGGGTGGGCTCATGCTGAGGAATGCTCCTCTTGTGGATGGGGGGGTAGGTGTGGGCTCATGCTGAGGAATGCTCCTCTTGTGGATGGGGGGGGGGGGGTGGGCTCATGCTGAGGAATGCTCCTCTTGTGGATGGGGGGTAGGGGTGGGCTCATGCTGAGGAATGCTCCTCTTGTGGATGGGGGGGGGGGTGGGCTCATGCTGAGGAATGCTCCTCTTGTGGATGGGGGGGGGGGTGGGCTCATGCTGAGGAATGCTCCTCTTGTGGATGGGGGGGGGTAGGGGTGGGCTCATGCTGAGGAATGCTCCTCTTGTGGATGGGGGGTAGGGGTGGGCTCATGCTGAGGAATGCTCCTCTTGTGGATGGGGGGGTAGGGGTGGGCTCATGCTGAGGAATGCTCCTCTTGTGGATGGGGGGGGGGGGGTGGGCTCATGCTGAGGAATGCTCCTCTTGTGGATGGGGGGGGGGGTAGGGGTGGGCTCATGCTGAGGAATGCTCCTCTTGTGGATGGGGGGAGGGGGGTAGGTGTGGGCTCATGCTGAGGAATGCTCCTCTTGTGGATGGGGGGTAGGTGTGGGCTCATGCTGAGGAATGCTCCTCTTGTGGATGGGGAGGTAGGGGTGGGCTCATGCTGAGGAATGCTCCTCTTGTGGATGGGGGGTAGGTGTGGGCTCATGCTGAGGAATGCTCCTCTTGTGGATGGGGGGTAGGTGTGGGCTCATGCTGAGGAATGCTCATCTTGTGGATGGGGGGGTAGGGGTGGGCCCATGCTGAGGAATGCTCCTCTTGTGGATGGGGGGGGGGGGTAGGGGTGGGCTCATGCTGAGGAATGCTCCTTGTGGATGGGGGGGGGGGTGGGCTCATGCTGAGGATTCTCCTCTTGTGGATGGGGGGGGTAGGGGTGGGCTCATGCTGAGGAATGCTCCTCTTGTGGATGGGGGGGGTAGGGGTGGGCTCATGCTGAGGAATGCTCCTCTTGTGGATGGGGGGGTAGGTGTGGGCTCATGCTGAGGAATGCTCCTCTTGTGGATGGGGGGTAGGTGTGGGCTCATGCTGAGGAATGCTCCTCTTGTGGATGGGGGGTAGGTGTGGGCTCATGCTGAGGAATGCTCCTCTTCTGGATGGGGGGGTAGGTGTGGGCTCATGCTGAGGAATGCTCCTCTTGTGGATGGGGGGTAGGTGTGGGTTCATGCTGAGGAATGCTCCTCTTGTGGATGGGGGGGGGGGGGGGGTAGGTGTGGGCTCATACTGAGGAATGCTCCTCTTGTGGATGGGGGGGGGGGGGGGGGTAGGTGTGGGCTCATGCTGAGGAATGCTCCTCTTGTGGATGGGGGGGGGGGTAGGGGTGGGCTCATGCTGAGGAATGCTCCTCTTGTGGATGGGGGGGGGGGGGGGGTAGGGGTGGGCTTATGCTGAGGAATGCTCCTCTTGTGGATGGGGGGGGGGGGGTAGGGGTGGGCTTATGCTGAGGAATGCTCCTCTTGTGGATGGGGGGGGGGGTAGGGGTGGGCTCATGCTGAGGAATGCTCCTCTTGTGGATGGGGGGGGTAGGTGTGGGCTCATGCTGAGGAATGCTCCTCTTGTGGATGGGGGGGTAGGGGTGGGCTCATGCTGAGGAATGCTCCTCTTGTGGATGGGGGGGTAGGGGTGGGCTCATGCTGAGGAATGCTCCTCTTGTGGATGGGGGGGTAGGGGTGGGCTTATGCTGAGGAATGCTCCTCTTGTGGATGGGGGGTAGGTGTGGGCTCATGCTGAGGAATGCTCCTCTTGTGGATGGGGGGGTAGGTGTGGGCTCATGCTGAGGAATGCTCCTCTTGTGGATGGGGGGTAGGGGTGGGCTCATGCTGAGGAATGCTCCTCTTGTGGATGGGGGTAGGGGTGGGCTCATGCTGAGGAATGCTCCTCTTGTGGATGGGGGGTAGGGGTGGGCTCATGCTGAGGAATGCTCCTCTTGTGGATGGGGGTAGGGGTGGGCTCATGCTGAGGAATGCTCCTCTTGTGGATGGGAGGGGTAGGGGTGGGCTCATGCTGAGGAATTCTCCTCTTGTTGATGGGGGGTAGGTGTGGGCTCATGCTGAGGAATGCTCCTCTTGTGGATGGGGGGGTAGGTGTGGGCTCATGCTGAGGAATGCTCCTCTTGTGGATGGGGGGGCAGGGGTGGGCTCATGCTGAGGAATTCTCCTCTTGTGGATGGGGGGTAGGTGTGGGCTCATGCTGAGGAATGCTCCTCTTGTGGATGGGGGGGTAGGTGTGGGCTCATGCTGAGGAATGCTCCTCCTGTGGATGGGGGGGTAGGTGTGGGCTCATGCTGAGGAATGCTCCTCTTGTGGATGGGGGGGTAGGTGTGGGCTCATGCTGAGGAATGCTCCTCTTGTGGATGGGGGGGGGGTGGGCTCATGCTGAGGAATGCTCCTCTTGTGGATGGGGGGGGGGGGTGGGCTCATGCTGAGGAATGCTCCTCTTGTGGATGGGGGGGGGGGGGTGGGCTCATGCTGAGGAATGCTCCTCTTGTGGATGGGGGGTAGGGGTGGGCTTATGCTTGTAGTGTCATACCCAAGAAGACTTGAGGCTGTAATCGCTGCCAAATGTCCTTCATCAAAGTACTGAGTAAAGGGTCTGAATATATACAGTACCAGTCAAATGTTTGGACACACCTTCTCATTCAAGGGTTTTTCTTTATTTTTACTATTTTCTACATTGTGGAATAATAGTGAAGACGTCAAAACTATGAAATAACACATATGGAATCATATAGTAACCAAACAAGTGTTAATTTTTTTTTTTTTTGATTCTTCGAAGTAGCCCCCCTTTGCCTTGATGACAGCTTTGGAGTAGGGGTGGGCTCATGTCACTTCATGTGCCCAGCTGGGACGCATGTGTTGGGTGTTGGGGGCCTCACCTTGAGTGGCTTGTGGGAGTGTGGGTCAGTCTCCTCCTCTTCTTCCTCCTCCTCCTCCTCCACTGCAGCAGGTTGCTGATTGGCTGCTGTGAGCTGGTGTCGTTGGAACACCAGGGCTTCTTTAAACTCCTCCTGTGTCTTGGTCTCTAGGAGCTTCTGTCTAAATGAGATGTCTGAGAATAACGTCCCAAATGTCCTGCCGAGCTCCATCGCTGTCTTCGTACTCTTCTGTGCAGAGGAGAGGAGATAGAGAGAGCATTATGACTGGCCAAACCAAAAAAACAAACAAGTTGTTTAGTCTGTCTATTGATGAACATATTAGAAGAAGAAGAAGATGAAGGGGAAGAGGAAGAGGAGGAGTAGGAGGAGAAGAAGACTGCGATCAAACAGAGAAGAAGAGACCATATCACACAGCAGGGAGTTATAGCACCACACCTCATCCTCCGTCTCCCCCCTGGCTTCCCCCACCTCATCCTCCGTCTCCCCCTGGCATCCCCCACCTCATCCTCCATCTCCCCCTGGCATCCCCCACCTCATCGTCCGTCTCCCCCTTGGCTTCCTCCACCTCATCGTCCGTCTCACCCCTGGCTTCCTCCACCTCATCCTCCGTCTCACCCCTGGCTTCCCCCACCTCATCCTCCATCTCCCCCTTGGCTTCCCCCACCTCATCCTCCGTCTCCCCCTGGCTTCCCCCACCTCATCCTCCGTCTCCCCCTGGCATCCCCCACCTCATCCTCCATCTCCCCCTGGCATCCCCCACCTCATCCTCCGTCTCCCCCTTGGCTTCCTCCACCTCATCGTCCGTCTCACCCCTGGCTTCCTCCACCTCATCCTCCGTCTCACCCCTGGCTTCCCCTACCTCATCTTCCGTCTCCCCCTTGGCTTCCTCCACCTCATCCTCCGTCTCACCCCTGGCTTCCCCCACCTCATCCTCCGTCTCACCCCTGGCTTCCCCCACCTTATCCTCCGTCTCACCCCTGGCTTCCCCCACTTCGTCCTCCGTCTCACCCCTGGCTTCCCCCACTTCGTCCTCCGTCTCACCCCTGGCTTCCTCCACCTCATCGTCCGTCTCACCCTTGGCTTCCCCCACCTTATCCTCCCTCTCACCCCTGGCTTCCCCCACTTCGTCCTCCGTCTCACCCCTGGCTTCCCTCACCTCCTCCTCCGTCTCACCCCTGGCATCCCCCACCTCATCCTCCGTCTCACCCCTGGCATCCCCCACCTCATCCTCCGTCTCACCCCTGGCTTCCCCCACCTCATCCTCCGTCAAACATAGGCACCAATGCTTGATAAATAGTGCAAAACAATCGTAAAGGATGAATTGCGTGAATAAATATTTGTGGAAATATATCCATGTAAAAATATAACAACAACAGTTATTTGTTTAGAAAGAGTTTGTAATTCTACAGTCCTATTGGAAGACGTAGTTTGTAATTCTACAGTCCTATTGGAAGACGTAGTTTGTAATTCTACAGTCCTATTGGAAGACGTAGTTTGTAATTCTACAGTCCTATTGGAAGACGTAGTTTGTAATTCTACAGTCCTATTGGAAGACGTAGTTTGTAATTCTACAGTCCTATTGGAAGACGTAGTTTGTAATTCTACAGTCCTATTGGAAGACGTAGTTTGTAATTCTACAGTCCTATTGGAAGACGTAGTTTGTAATTCTACAGTCCTATTGGAAGACGTAGTTTGTAATTCTACAGTCCTATTGGAAGACGTAGTTTGTAATTCTACAGTCCTATTGGAAGACGTAGTTTGTAATTCTACAGTCCTATTGGAAGACGTAGTTTGTAATTCTACAGTCCTATTGGAAGACGTAGTTTGTAATTCTACAGTCCTATTGGAAGACGTAGTTTGTAATTCTACAGTCCTATTGGAAGACGTAGTTTGTAATTCTACAGTCCTATTGGAAGACGTAGTTTGTAATTCTACAGTCCTATTGGAAGACGTAGTTTGTAATTCTACAGTCCTATTGGAAGACGTAGTTTGTAAATCTACAGAGACGTATAACCCATTTCTACTTCCCTTACAATTAAACAAAATTAAGAAGAAGCAAGAGAGAGAGAGAAAGGGAGTTATTTCGTTGTACTTTTTAAAAACTTTCAGTTACTTAGCAAACTTAGCTATATAGCTAGTTTAGCATACTCAAACACCTGGCTCAAACAGAGAGGGATGCTATGTTAGCTAGTTAGCTATGGCTATCCAACATTGGAACTCTTCCAAGTCAAGGTAAGCTTTTGGATTTAACAAATTATTGCCTCCTGGGTAAATGCTAAACTGCTTGCTGACTGTACACTGTACTGCATGAGTGTAGCGCGTTTACTAACGCATTAGTTATATTTGCTATGTTGACTATGACGTTAGATAATATGGTGACTACGATGCAGGCTGTGTGTAGCGGTTAGCGGTTATGAGAGGCAGCTTTGGCTTGGAAAGGTTTTTTCGCCTGGTCACAGACAGCTGATGTGTTGTGCACTGAAGTCCACAAGAGGTGAGAGAGGAGGGGAGTGAGTAGATCAGAGAAGGAATTACAACAAGCAAAGTGATCATGTTGTTTGTATGTGGCTGCTATGACAGTGATCATGTTGTTTGTATGTGGCTGCTATGAAAGTTAACTGTGTTTGCGTGTGATCAGGGGCGTATTCATTCAAATCAAATCTCGTGTGGAATACAACAGGTGAAAAGCTTACTTACAAGCCCCTAACCAACAATGCAATTTAAAAAAAAATATGGACAAGAATAAGAAATGAAAGTAACAAGTAATTAAAGAGCAGCAGTAAAATAACAATAGTGAGACTATATACAGAGGGGTACCGGTACAGAGTCAATGTGCAGGGGCACCGGTTAGTTGAGGTAGTATGTACATGTAGGTAGAGTTATTACAGTGACTATGCAACGATGATAACTAGAGAGTAGCAACGGTGTAAAAGAGGGAGTATGGGGGGGCAATGCAAATAGTCTGGGTAGCCTTTTGATTAGGTGATCAGGAGTCTTATGCCTTGGGGGTAGAAGCTGTTTAGAAGCCTCTTGGTCCTAGACTTGGCCCCCTGGTACCGCTTGCCATGCGGTAGCAGGGAGACAATTTTTAGGGCCTTCCTCTGACACCGCCTATTATATAGGTCCTGGATGGCAGGAAGCTAGTTCCAAGTGATGTACCTGGCCGTTTGCACTACTCTCTGTTAGAGGTCGACCGATTATGATTTTTCACCGCCGATACCGATACCGATTATTGGAGGACTGAAAAAAGCCGATACCGATTAATCGGCCTATTTTTTTTTTCTTTGTAATAATGACAATTTCAACAATCCTGAAAGAACACTTATTTTAACTTAATATAATACATCAATAAAATCTATTTAGCCTCAAATAAATAATGAAACATGTTCAATTTGGTTTAAATAATGCAAAAACAAAGTGTTGGAGAAGAAAGTAAAAGTGCAATATGTGGCATGAAAGAAAGCTAACGTTTAAGTTCCTTCCTCAGAACATGAGAACATATGAAAGCTAGTGGTTCCTTTTAACATGAGTCTTCAATATTCCCAGGTAAGAAGTTTTAGGTTGTAGTTATTATAGGAATTATAGAACTATTTCTCTTTATACGATTTGTATTTCATATACCTTTGACTATTGGATTCTGCTAACCTGGATTTATTTTAGCTAAATATGCAGGTTTAAAAATATATACTTTTGTATATTTGATTTTAAGAAAGGCATTGATGTTTATGGTTAGGTACATATTGGTGCAACGACAGTGCAGGACACGCTAAATAAACTAGTAATATCATCAACCATGTGTAGTTATAACTAGTGATTATAATTGATATATTGTTTTTTGTAAGATAAGTTTAATGCTAGCTAGTAACTTACCTTGGCTTCTTACTACATTCGCGTAACAGGCGGGCTCCTCGTGAGGCAGGTTGTTAGAGCGTTGGACTAGTTAACCGTAAGGTTGCAAGATTGAATCCCTGAGCTGACAAGGTAAAAATCGGTCGTTCTGCCCCTGAACAAGGCAGTTAACCCACCGTTCCTAGGCCGTCATTGAAAATAAGAATGTTTTCTTAACTGACTTGCCTCGTTAAATAAAGGTGTAAAAAAATAAATGAAAAAATCTGCAAAATCGGCGTCCAAAATTACCGATTTCCGATTGCTATGAAAACTTGAAATCGGCCCTAATTAGTCGGCCATTCCGATTAATCGGTCGACCTCTACTCTCTGTAGTGCCTTGCGGTCCGAGGCCGAGCAATTGCCATACCAGGCAGTGATGCAACCAGTCAGGATGCTCTCGATGTTGCAGCTGTAGAACCTTTTGAGGATTTGAGGACCCATGCCAAATCTTTTCAGTCTCCTGAGCTGGAATAGGTTTTGTTGTGCCCTCTTCACGACTGTCTTGGTGTGCTTGGATCATGTTAGTTTGTTGGTGGTGTGGACACCAAGGAACCTGAAACTCTCAACCTGCTCCACTGCAGCCCCGTCGATGAGAATGGGGACGTGCTCTGTTCTCTTTTTCCTGTCGTCCACAATCATCTCCTTTGTCTTGATCACATTGAGGGAGAGGTTGTTGTCCTGCCACCACACGGCCAGGTCCCTGACCTCCTCCGTATATAATGATGTAGACCAGGTGTATATAATGATGTTGACCAGGTGTGTGTACTGATGGGGACCAGGTGTGTGTAATGATGGGGACCAGGTGTGGGTAATGATGGGGACCAGGTGTATGTAATGATGGGGAGCAGGTGTGTGTAATGATGGGTACCAGGTGTATGTAATGATGGGGAGCAGGTGTGTGTAATGATGGAGACCAGGTGTGTGTAATGATTGGGACCAGGTGTGTGTACTGATGGGGACCAGGTGTGTGTAATGATGGGTACCAGGTGTATGTAATGATGGGGAGCAGGTGTGTGTACTGATAGGGACCAGGTGTGTGTAATGATGGGGACCAGGTGTGTGTGTAATGATGGGGAGCAGGTGTGTGTAATGATGGGGAGCAGGTGTGTGTAATGATGGGGACCAGGTGTGTGTGTAATGATGGGACGCAGGTGTGTGTAATGATGGGGAGCAGGTGTGTGTAATGATGGAGACCAGGTGTGTGTAATGATGGAGACCAGGTGTAGGTAATGATGGAGACCAGGTGTGTGTAATGATGGAGACCAGGTGTGTGTAATGATGGAGACCAGGTGTATGTAATGATGTAGACCAGTTGTGTGTGTAATGATGTAGACCAGGTGTGTGTAATGATTGGGACCAAGTGTGTGTAATGATGGAGACCAGGTATGTGTAATGATGGGGACCAGGTGTATGTAATGATAGGGAGCAGGTGTATGTACTGATGGGGAGCAGGTGTGTGTAATGATGGGGACCAGGTGTGTGTGTAATGATGGGGACCAGGTGTGTGTAATGATGGGGACCAGGTGTGTGTAATGATGGGGACCAGGTGTGTGTAATGATGGAGACCAGGTGTGTGTAATGATGGAGACCAGGTGTGTGTAATGATGGAGACTAGGTGTTTGTAACGATAATGATTGTTGCCAGGGTCGGTGGTTAGCCTGTTATGGCTGCAGCCCGACGCCGGTACACCTATGACAACATCCGATATCGTTATCATCGTCAAAATATATACATTTTTTCACTAACCTTCTCAGAATTCTTCCGATGACACTCATGTAACATCATATTACAACATACATATAGAGTTTGTTCGAAAATGTGCATATTTAGCCACAAAAACCGTGGTTATACAATGACAATACTAGCAAAACTAGCCTGAAAATGTCGGTCGCCATCTTTCACAGTGATCTTGTCTCATGGATATCTATTCATAAACTTGACTAAAAAAATATAAGTTGGACAGCTATCGAAAGACAAATTAGTTCTTAATGCAATCGCTGAATTACATTTCTAAATTATCCTTACTGTGCAATACAGGGTTCGCCAAGCGAAGCTATACCAAACAAAATGGCGGAATATGCGTTTAAATTTTTTCGACAGAACAACGATTTATCATCTTAAATATTTCTTTTTTTTTTTTCTTTTTTTTTAACCCCCCCTTTTCTCCCCAATTTTCGTGGTATCCAATCGCTAGTAATTACTATCTTGTCTCATCGCTACAACTCCCGTACGGGCTCGGGAGAGACGAAGGTCGAAAGCCATGCGTTCTCCGAGGCACAACCCAACCAAGCCGCACTGCTTCTTTAACACAGCGCGCCTCCAACCCGGAAGCCAGCCGCACCAATGTGTCGGAGGAAACACCGTGCACCTGGCCCCCTTGGTTAGCGCGAACTGCGCCCAGCCCACCACAGAAGTCGCTGGAGCGCGATGAGACAAGGAAATCCCTACCGGCCAAACCCTCCCTAACCCGGACGACGCTAGCCTAATTGTGCGTCGCCCCACGGACCTCCCGGTCGCGGCCGGCTGCGACAGAGCCTGGGGGCGAACCCAGAGACTCTGGTGGCGCAGTTAGCACTGCGATGCAGTGCCCTAGACCACTGCGCCACCCGGGAGGCCCATCTTAAATATTTCTTACTATGAGGTGATCTTCCATCAGAATCTTGGGCAATGTATCCTTTCTTGGGTCTAATCTTCTTTTGGTCGAAAGATGCCCTCTGTCCGTCGAAATGCCCACTAACGTTCGACCGGGACCCCAAAACGTGCCCAGCGGTTCAAAGTGTCTCAGAAAGAAATGCCTCAAAATCGCACTAAACGGATATAAATTGCTATAAAACGGTTTAAATTAACTACCTTATGATGTTTTTAACACCTATAACGAGTAAAAACATGACCGGAGAAATATTACTGGCTAAACAACAGGTTGGAAGGAGGCGAGTCCGACGTCCTTCCTGCGTCAGTCGCAGGCAGCAAAGGGAAGCTACTTGCACATTTTGCTGTTTTATACAGGCCCTGATTGCGCAATCGACTCCATTCAAAGCGTCACCACGTACTGACACCCAGGGGAAGACGTAAGCAGTGTCTGTTTCTCCATAGCATTTACAGGGACCTTTAAACCGACCCCAGATCAGGGGCCAAGATGTCTGAAATCTGACTCCCTGTCATGAAAAGTGCTGTAGAAGGAGTTCTGTTCCACTCAGAGACAAAATTCCAACGGCTATAGAAACTAGAGAGTGTTTTCTATCCAATAAAAATAATAATATGCATATTGTACGAGCAAGAATTGAGTACGAGGCCGTTTGAAATGGGCACGATTTAGCTGGCTACACAGTAACGCCCCCTGCAGCCATAAGAAGTTACTAGACCGTCGATGTCGAGAGCTGCAGAGAGGAAGTGGGAGTAGGCGTGACAACTACACACGTTGTATGTTCAGTGTCTGATTTGACTCTCTGAGGGTAAATTATATTCCATTTCCATCCTTTCATAATGAAATCATTAGACCTCCCACAATTCTTCATCATCATTACACTATTGTTCTAAATTCAATCATCCTCTTCACCCTTATCATTCAGATTGTGAGATCACATCTTTCTGGTTTCTGTCGGCCAATCATCAATTGACGACATTCATTCAGTGAGGAAAGAGACGCATTAGCACCTGGTTATCAACGCCATTCGGCACATTTGTCTTGGCCCCTTAAGTAAAATTAAAATAAAATAAAATAGTAATAACTGTTAGAAAACAGGTAAACAACCTTTAAATATTTTTCTATTTGTGATTTTAAAATTCTGACAACTGAACAATGTATTTAGTCGGGGATGGAGCAGGATGTTTCATATTTTTGGGCCTATGGCAGTTCTAGAAATCTGATCATTTTGGATCCTATTTTGACAGGTTGTTAGATGAAATAGCTTACTTTTTGAATCATAGGCTACCATCTCAGTTGTCTTACTTGGCACTGGAATAAAATGGTCTAGAGCCCTGCTGCTAATGTAAAGTAACTGTCCATACAAGATAAATATACATTGTATATATTGTTGTATTTGTTATTATCGAGCAAAATGGTTTATTGCAATATAACCCTTTGTCTATATCTGCCAGCTCAAGCACCTCCCCCAAAATAATATACCATAATCTATCGCAGATTTATCGTTATCGCAATACATTAGTACATTTATCGTGTAATGGCTTTATATAACCCAGCTCTAGAGAAGAGGATAACTATGAGTGGGGCAAAGAGCAGACAAATGTGAGAAGAAAAGGGGGTTGAGGTTAGACTGTAAGACTGAAGTATAAAGGAAAAGCTGGATGGAATGTAAAGGGTTTGTAAAGGATGGCAAAGTTACCATTTTGAGTGGGTCCAGGATGAGGGTGACATAGTTACCATTTTGAGTGGGTCCAGGATGAGGGTGACATAGTTACCATTTTGAGTGGGTCCAGGATGAGGGTGACATAGTTACCATTTTGAGTGGGGCCAGGAAGAGGGTGACATAGTTACCATTTTGAGTGGGGCCAGGAAGAGGGTGACATAGTTACTATTTTGAGTGGGGCCAGGATGAGGATGACATAGCTACCATTTTGAGTGGGGCCAGGAAGAGGGTGACATAGTTACCATTTTGAGTGGGGCCAGGAAGAGGGTGACATAGTTACTATTTTGAGTGGGGCCAGGATGAGGATGACATAGTTACCATTTTGAGTGGGGCCAGGAAGAGGGTGACGTAGTTACCATTTTGAGTGGGGCCAGGAAGAGGGTGACATAGTTACCATTTTGAGTGGGGCCAGGAAGAGGGTGACATAGTTACCATTTTGAGTGGGGCCAGGAAGAGGGTGACATAGTTACCATTTTGAGTGGGGCCAGGAAGAGGGTGACATAGTTACCATTTTGAGTGGGGCCAGGATGAGGATAACATAACGGACTTCACAGCAGTTCTCTCCCCAGTTCTGAGGCCGCTCCAGACGAGAGATACAGACATGACGTCTCAGGAGACTCTTCACATTGCAGCTGGGAAAACAGAGGTTATTACACATAATACAGGTTATAACACATCATAACGAGGTTATAACACAAACATATTATACCACATCACACAGGTTATTACACATAATACAGGTTATAACCCATAATCTTCAAAGCAGGCTATTTGTGACCTTGTGATGGAATGTTACGCCCACATCATGAACTTTGTGTTTTTTTTTAAATCACCTCAAGGTTTGCAAGTTCAAAATTCTCACACTTCACCGGCAATTGCAGTCGGTAAGCCCCATGGATTGGTACACGTCCATATGATGGCCTACAAGTTTCTGGTCCTGCCTTTCGGGCTCTCCCTATCGCTCTGCACCATTTTTATGGTGGTGGAGGTGGCTTTGGCACCGGTGCCATGCCGTGGGATCAGAGTATTGGCCTATCTGGATGATTGGCTAGTTGTAGCGGAGCGGAGGGAACAGGTGGAGCTCTACACTTCCACACTGGTTTCCATATTCAGTCTCACTAGGGAATCACAAGAAAAGTTGTTTGATATTCAGTTTCTGGGTCTTGTTCTGGACTCGGTTCTGAATCATTTTTGTCCAAACAGAGGAGGGTTTTCATTCTAGATCTGTCTGGTACGGTTCCTTTATGATAGCTGTGGTGCTTCTGGGACTTCTGTTGCTGTATCTGTTTCAGCGCTGGCTGATCGCTGCACATCTAGACGCATCTTGCCACTGCCATCGGTTGCTCAAGGTATCCCCGCCGTGCATTGACTCCTTGAAGAGACCCATGACTGCAGTTGCGAGGGGTTTTCATTGGCCGGGCAGTGTCCTGCAGGGTGATCACAACAGACTCATCCTTACTGGGATGGGGAGCGCTGTGTGTGGGCTACTCGGAAATAGTGATTTGGTCAACAGCGCAAAGGCCACTGCATATCAATTACCTAGAACTACTGACTGTTTTGCTAGTGCTGAAGCGTTTCCTTCCGATGTTGAAGGGTCAGCATGTATTGGATTACATAAGTACGACTATACAGTCGGTGCGAGAGGGTTGGACTTTCTACTTTTCAGAGCCGTTTGGTGGCTTTTCTCGCTGGAGCTTTTCAAGCGCCGACAGAGATGGTCGCCTCGCTTCGCGTTCCTAGTAAACTATGCAGTATTTTGTTGTTTACGTGTTTTTTCTTACATTAGTACCCCAGGTAGTCTTAGGTTTTATTACATACAGTCGGGAGGAACTATTGGACCACCCAGGACAATGGATCGGATCCCAGCCGGCGAACCAATACAACGACGCCGAAAAAGGGGCAGACGAAGCGGTCTTCTGGTCAGGCTCCGGAGACAGGCACATCGCGCACCGCTCCCGAGCATACTACTCGCCAATGTCCAGTCTCTTTACAACAAGGTTGATGAAATCCGAGCAAGGGTAGCATTCCAGAGAGACATAAGAGACTGTAACGTTCTTTGCTTCATGGAAATTTGGCTCACTCGAGACACGCTATTGGAGTCGGTGCAGCCAGCTGGTTTCTTCACGCATCGCTCCGACAGAAACAAGCATCTCTGGTAAGAAGTAGGGCGGAGGGGTATGCCTTATGATTAACAAGACGTGGTGTGATCATAACAACATACAGGAACTCAAGTCCTTCTGTTCACCTGACTTAGAATTCCTCACAATCAAATGTCAACTGCATTATCTACGAAGAGAATTCTCTTCGATAATAATCACAGCCGTGTATATTCCCCCCCAAGCAGACACATCGATGGCCCTGAACGAACTACATTTTACTCTATGTAAACTGGAAACCACATATCCTGAGGCTGCATTCATTGTAGCTGGGGATTTTAACAAGGCTAATCTGAAAACAAGGCTCCCCAAATTCTGTCAGCATATCGATTGTGCTACCAGGGCTGGTAAAACCTTGGATCATTGTTATTCTAACTTCCGCGACGCATATAAGGTCCTCCCCCGCCCTCCTTTCGGAAAAGCTGACCACAAAGTATATTTTGTTGCCATTTTGTTGCTCCCAGCCTATATACAGAAACTAAGACAGGAAGCTCCTGCGCTCAGGTCTGTTCAACGCTGGTCCGACCAATCTGATTCCACGCTTCAAGATTGCTTCGATCACGTGGACTGGGATATGTTTCGCATTGCGTCAAACAACAACATTGACGAATACGCTGATTCGGCGAGCGAGTTTATTAGCAAGTGCATCGGCGATGTCGTACCGACAGCAACTATTAAAACATTCCCAAACCAGAAACCGTGGATTGATGGCAGCATTCGCGCAAAACTGAAAGCGCGAACCACTGCTTTTAATCAGGGCAAGGTGACCGGAAACATGACCGAATACAAACAGTGTAGCTATTCCCTCCGCAAGGCAATCAAACAATCTAAGTGCCAGTATAGAGACAAAGTAGAGTCGCAATTCAACGGCTCAGATACGAGAGGAATGTGGCAGGGTCTACAGTCAATCACGGATTACAAAAAGAAAACCAGCCCCGTCGCGGACCAGGATGTCTTGCTCCCAGACAGGCTAAACAACTTATTGGCTCGCTTTGAGGACAATACAATGCCACAGACACGGCCCGCTACTAAAACCTGCGGACTCTCCTTCACTGCAGGCGACGTGAGTAAAACATTTAAACGTGTTAACCCTCGCAAGACTGCAGGCACAGACGGCATCCCCAGCCGCGTCCTCAGAGCATGCGCAGACCAGCTGGCTGGTGTGTTTACGGACATATTCAATCAATCCTTATCCCAGTCTGCTGTTCCCACATGCTTCAAGAGGGCCACCATTGTTCCTGTTCCCAAGAAAGCTAAGGTAACTGAGCTAAACGACTCCCGCCCCGTAGCACTCACTTCCGTCATCATGAAGTGCTTTGAGAGACTAGTCAAGGATCATATCACCTCCACCCTACCTGCCACTCTAGACCCACTCCAATTTGCTTACCGACCCAATAGGTCCACAGACGACGCAATCGCAACCACACTGCACACTGCACACTGCACACTGCCCTAACCCATCTGGACAAGAGGAATACCTATGTGAGAATGCTGTTCATCGACTACAGCTCAGCATTTAACACCATAGTACCCTCCAAACTCGTCATCAAGCTCGAGACCCTGGGTCTCGACCCCGCCCTGTGCAACTGGGTCATGGACTTCCTGACGGGCTGCCCCCAGGAGGTGAGGGTAGGTAACAACAACTCCACCCCGCTGATCCTCAACACCGGGGCCCCACAAGGGTGCGTTCTGAGCCCTCTCCTGTACTCCCTGTTCAACCATGACTGCGTGGCCATGCACGCCTCCAACTCAATAATCAAGTTTGCGGACGACACTGCAGTGGTAGGCTTGATTACCAACAACGACGAGACGGCCTACAGGGAGGAGGTGAGGGCCCTCGGAGGTGGTGTCAGGAAAATAACCTCTCCCTCAACGTCAAAAAAACCAAAGGAGATGATCGTGGACTTCAGGAAACAGCAGAGGGAGCAGCCCCCTATCCACATCGACGGGACAATAGTGGAGAGGGTGGAAAGTTTTAAGTTCCTCGGTGTACACATCACGGACAAACTGAAATGGTCCACCCACACAGACAGCGTTTTGAAGAAGGCGCAGCAGCCTCTTCAACCTCAGGAGGCTGAAGAAATTTGGCTTGTCACCGGAAACACTCAGACTTTTACAGATGCACAATCGAGAGCATCCTGTCGGGCTGCATCACCGCCTGGTACGGCAACTGCTCCGCCCACAACCGTAAGGCTCTCCAGAGGGTAGTGAGGTCTGCACAACGCATCACCGGGGGCAAACTACCTGCCCTCCAGGCCACCTACACCACCAGATGTCACAGGAAGGCCATAAAGATAATCAAGGACAACAACCACCCGAGCCACTGCCTGTTCACCCCGCTATCATCCAGAAGGCGAGGTCAGTACAGGTGCATCAAAGCAGGGACCGAGAGACTGAAAAACAGCTTCTATCTCAAGGCCATCAGACTGTTAAACAGCCACCACTAACATTTAGTGGCTGCTGCCAACATACTGACTCAACTCCAACCACTTTAATAATGGGAATTGATGGAAATTTATGTAAAAATGTACCACTAGCCACTTTAATAATGTAACGATTGATGAAAAAATGTATAACTAGCCACTTTAAACTATGCACTTTTATGTTTACATACCCTACATTACTCATCTCATATATACTGTACTCGATACCATCTGCTGCATCTTGCCTATGCCGTTCTGTACCATCACTCATTCATATATATCTTTATGTACATATTCTTTATCCCTTTACACTTGTGTGTACAAGGTAGTAGTTGTGGAATTGTTAGGTTAGATTACTCGTTGGTTATTACTGCATTTTCAGAACTAGAAGCACAAGCATTTCGCTACACTCGCATTAACATCTGCTAACCATGTGTACGTGACAAATACAATTTGATTTGATTTGGGCAGGGCCTTTGTTTTTCCACAGTAAAAGTACAGTACATACGGAAGCCATCTCGGTGTGTCATGTATGGATTGATGGCTCTACTCAGGGGATCCTCGGTTCCTGAAAGTCGTGCATCGGCTGTCTAAGGCCTATGGCACCAACCTGGGACCTTTGGTCCTGGATGCTCTGTGTGAGCCGTGGTTTCAGTTTGCTTCAGGTGATTAGGATTGGTTGTTGACTCCCCATAGTATGTTATACCTTATTCCTTCCTTCAGGGAACAGTAGTTATATCCATAACTGTACATTTCCGTCCCTTACAATCAAAGCAATGTATGCCTGTAACTCAATGCACTGCTTTTTTAAATGGACAAACCTTTATCTAGGGCTAAATTTGAGCAAATTCAGAGATGTGGAATAATTTCAGAAAATCCTTCAATTAGTTATAAAGCATCATACAGAATTCATAAAACATCATAGAGAGTCTCATAGCAAAGGGTCTGAATACTTATGTAAATCAGATATTTCTGTTGAATTAAAACCTGTTTTTGCTTTGTCATTATGGGGTATTGTGTTAAGATGGATGAGGGGAAAAAAGTATTTAATACATTTTAGAATAAGCCGTAAAACAAAATGTTGAAAAAGTCAAGGAGTCTGAATACTTTCCAAATGCACTGTACAATAATTACAAATAACTTGTAGACTGCAAATTGACTGCAAGAAGCACCCCAAAATATAATATTTGACTAAAACATTATAATTTTAAACCTTACTTAAGAAAGTATTCACACTCCTTGACTTTTTCCACATGTTGTTTTGTTACAGCCTGAATTTAAAATTGATTAAATTGCGATTTGTTACTGGCCTACACACCATACCCCATAATGTCAAAGTAAGTGGAATTGTGTTTTTCAAAATTGTTACAAATGAATTACATATTGACTCAAGACATTTCAGATTTCATTTCAGAAGTATTCAGCCCCTTTGTTATGGCAAGCCTACAGTAAAACAGTTTGGACACACCTACTCATTCAAGGGTTTTTCTTTATTTTGACTATTTTCTACATTGTAGAAAAGTAGTGGAGACATCAAAACTATGAAATAACACATATGGAATCATGTAGTAACCAAAAAAGTGTTAATATATTTTTCAAAGTAGACACCCTTTGCCTTGATGACAGCTTTGCACACTCTTGGCATTCTCTCAACCAGCTTCACCTGGAATGTTTTTCCAACAGTCTTGAAGGAGTTCCCACATATGCTGAGCACTTGTTGGCAGCTTTTTATTTTTTTATTGAACCTTTATTTAACATGGGAAGTCAGTTTTAAGAACAAATTCTTATTTACGGATGACGCTGGGCCAATTGTGCGCCGCCCTATGGGACTTCCAATCATGGCTTGTGATACAGCCTGGAATCGAACCAGGGTATGTAGTGACGCCTCTAGCACTGAGATGCAGTGCCTTGGGAGACCCACTCTGTGGACCAACTCATCCCAAACCATCTCAATTGGGTTGAGGTCGGTGATTGTGAAGGCCAGGTCATCTGATGCAGCCATCTGATGCGGCCCAGATCGTAGAATATGCATATAATTTACAGATTAGGATAGAAAACACTCCAACATAATGTTTTCTCAACATAATGCGCAACCCAAATCGAGTTTTTTTGTGATAAAAGTAATATTTATCGAACAAAAATAACATTTGTTGTGTAACTGGGAGTCTCGTGAGTGGAAACATCCGAAGAATATCAAATGTAAGCGATTAATCTTATTGCTTTTCTGACTTTCGTGACCAAGCTAACCAAGCTAATATAAGGCTAGCTGTTGTAGAATTGAAAGCTACACTCACAAAAGCTTGGATTTCTTTCGCTGTAAAATATATTTTCAAAATCTGACACAATAGATGGATTAACAACAAGCTAAGCTGTGTTTTGGTATATTTCACTTGTGATTGCATGATTATAAACATTTTTAGTAATATTTATGTATTTGGCGCCCTGCAATTCTAGCGGTTGTTTAGGAAAGTGATCCCGTAAAAGGGATCCGTAGCGCAGAGAAGTTAAGTGTGCCTTGAATTCTAAATAAATCACAGACAGCGTAACTGTAACGGCAGATTTCCTCCTCTTCGTCTGAAGAGGAGGTGTAGGGATCGGACCAAGACGCAGAGTGGAAAGTGTCCATCATTTATTATAAAATTAACTGAAGACTACAATGAAACAAATAACAAAATGAATCCAACCGAAAACAGTCCCGTGTGGCACGAACACTGACACGATAGACAAACATCCACAAAAACACACACGTGAAACCCCGGCTGCCTAAGTATGATTCTCAATCAGGGACAACGATTGACAGCTGCCTCTGATTGAGAATCATACCAGGCCGAACGCACAAAACCCCAACATAGAAAACAACACATAGACAACCCACCCAACTCACACCCTGACCATACTAAATAAATACAAAACAAGAGAAAACAGGTCAGGAACGTGACAGTAACAAGCACAGAATAAAATCACCCGCGGGCCGCCAGTTGGGGAACTTACAGGATACATAGCCACGATTGTTGGTATTGGACCCCGGTGGCAGTGGCTGTTACTCCCTGGATGGTCTCTGACACCAGGTGGACTGCAGGGGGGACAGACAGGTGGTTAGAGGAGGGTGGTGGTGTTCACACAGTAACCAGCTAACATGTCAACAGCACAGGAAGATGAAGATGAATGAATGAATTCATGAAAATGAAATTTTATTTTCTTGTCAAATCGCAAATCCCTTATGGGATTAATTGACACATAAACCAACATTACAATAATTCCCTCACTCCCTAAGATGTTCAATACATAAAACAAAGAATGAAACACAGTTCAATAAGGGGATGCAACCACAGTGGACTGGACTAGGTTTCCAGTGGCAGACAGTCATTATTAGGCTCAAAAACAATCCCTGTATCATTCCCTCCCTTTATATCCCTCCTCCTTCTACATCCCCCCTCCTTCTATATCCCCCCTCCCTCTATATCCCCCCTCCCTCTATATCCCCCCTCCCTCTATATCCCTCCTTCTATATCCCTCCTTCTATATCCCCCCTCCTTCTATATCCCTCCTTCTATATCCCTCCTTCTATATCCCCCCTCCCTCTATATCCCTCCCTCCTTCTATATCCCTCCTTCTATATCCCCCCTCCCTCTATATCCCCCCTCCTTCTATATCCCCCCTCCCTCTATATCCCCCCTCCCTCTATATCCCCCCTCCTTCTATATCCCCCCTCCTTCTATATCCCCCCTCCTTCTATATCCCCCCTCCCTCTATATCCCCCCTCCTTCTACATCCCTCCTTCTATATCCCTCCCTCCTTCTACATCCCCCCTCCCTCTATATCCCTCCCTCTATATCCCCCCTCCCTCTATATCCCTCCCTCTATATCCCCCCTCCCTCTATATCCCCCCTCCTTCTATATCCCCCCTCCCTCTATATCCCCCCTCCCTCTATATCCCTCCCTCCTTCTATATCCCCCCTCCCTCTACATCCCCCCTCCCTCTACATCCCCCCTCCCTCTATATCCCCCCTCCCTCTATATCCCCCCTCCCTCTACATCCCCCCTCCCTCTACATCCCCCCTCCCTCTATATCCCTCCCTCCTTCTATATCCCCCCTCCCTCTATATCCCCCCTCCCTCTATATCCCTCCCTCTATATCCCCCCTCCCTCTATATCCCCCCTCCCTCTACATCCCCCCTCCCTCTATATCCCCCCTCCCTCTATATATCCCCCCTCCCTCTATATCCCTCCCTCCTTCTATATCCCCCCTCCCTCTACATCCCCCCTCCCTCTACATCCCCCCTCCCTCTATATCCCTCCCTCCTTCTATATCCCCCCTCCCTCTATATCCCTCCCTCCCTCTATATCCCTCCCTCTACATCCCCCCTCCCTCTATATCCCTCCCTCTATATCCCCCCTCCCTCTACATCCCCCCTCCCTCTACATCCCCCCTCCCTCTACATCCCCCCTCCCTCTACATCCTCCCTCCCTCTATATCCCCCCTCCCTCTATATCCCTCCCTCCCTCTATATCCCTCTCTCCTTCTATATCCCCCCCTCCTTCTATATCCCCCCTCCCTCTACATCCCCCCTCCCTCTACATCCCCCCTCCTTCTATATCCCCCCTCCCTCTATATCCCTCCCTCCTTCTATATCCCCCCTCCCTCTATATCCCCCCTCCCTCTATATCCCTCTCTCCTTCTATATCCCCCCCTCCTTCTATATCCCTCCCTCCCTCTATATCCCCCCTCCCTCTATATCCCCCCCCTCTATATCCCTCTCTCCTTCTATATCCCCCCCTCCTTCTATATCCCTCCCTCCCTCTATATCCCCCCTCCTATATCCCCCCCTCCTTCTATATCCCTCCCTCCCTCTACATCCCCCCTCCCTCTACATCCCCCCTCCCTCTACATCCTCCCTCCCTCTATATCCCCCCTCCCTCTATATCCCTCCCTCCCTCTATATCCCTCTCTCCTTCTATATCCCCCCCTCCTTCTATATCCCCCCTCCCTCTACATCCCCCCTCCCTCTACATCCCCCCTCCTTCTATATCCCCCCTCCCTCTATATCCCTCCCTCCTTCTATATCCCCCCTCCCTCTATATCCCCCCTCCCTCTATATCCCTCTCTCCTTCTATATCCCCCCCTCCTTCTATATCCCTCCCTCCCTCTACATCCCCCCTCCCTCTATATCCCTCCCTCTATATCCCCCCTCCTTCTATATCCCCCCTCCCTCTATATCCCCCCTCCCTCTTTATCCCCCCTCCCTCTATATCCCCCCTCCCTCTATATCCCCCCTCCCTCTATATCCCCCCTCCCTCTATATCCCTCCCTCCCTCTATATCCCTCCCTCCTTCTATATCCCCCCCTCCCTCTATATCCCCCCCCTCTATATCCCCCCTCCTTCTATATCCCCCCCTCCTTCTATATCCCTCCCTCCCTCTATATCCCCCCTCCCTCTATATCCCCCCCCTCTATATCCCCCCTCCCTCTATATCCCCCCTCCTTCTATATCCCCCATCCCTCTATATCCCCCCTCCCTCTATATCCCCCCTCCCTCTATATCCCCCCCCTCTATATCCCCCCTCCTTCTATATCCCCCCTCCCTCTATATCCCTCCCTCCCTCTATATCCCTCTCTCCTTCTATATCCCCCCCTCCTTCTATATCCCTCCCTCCCTCTATATCCCCTTTCCCTCTATATCCCCCCCCTCTATATCCCCCCTCCTTCTATATCCCCCCTCCCTCTATATCCCCCCTCCCTCTATATCCCCCCTCCCTCTACATCCCCCCTCCCTCTATATCCCCCCTCCTTCTATATCCCTCCCTCCTTCTATATCCCTCCCTCCTTCTATATCCCTCCCTCCCTCTATATCCCCCCTCCTTCTATATCCCCCCTCCTTCTACATCCCCCCTCCCTCTATATCCCCCCTCCCTCTATATCCCCCCTCCCTCTATATCCCCCCTCCTTCTATATCCCCCCTCCTTCTATATCCCCCCCTCCTTCTACATCCCCCCTCCCTCTATATCCCCCCTCCCTCTATATCCTCCCTCCTTCTATATCCCCCCTCCCTCTATATCCCCCCTCCTTCTATATCCCCCCCTCCTTCTACATCCCCCCTCCCTCTATATCCCCCCTCCCTCTATATCCCCCCTCCCTCTATATCCCCCCTCCTTCTATATCCCCCCCCTTCTATATCCCCCCTCCCTCTATATCCCCCCTCCTTCTATATCCCCCCTCCCTCTATATCCCCCCTCCCTCTATATCCCCCCCTCCCTCTATATCCCCTCCCTCTATATCCCCCCCTCCTTCTATATCCCCCCCTCCTTCTATATCCCCCCCTCCTTCTATATCCCCCCTCCTTCTATATCCCCCCTCCCTCTATATCCCCCCCTCCCTCTATATCCCCCCCCTCTATATCCCCCCTCCTTCTATATCCCCCCTCCCTCTATATCCCCCCTCCCTCTATATCCCTCCTCCTTCTATATCCCCCCCTCCTTCTATATCCCCCCTCCCTCTATATCCCTCCCTCCCTCTATATCCCCCCCTCCTTCTATATCCCCCCCTCCTTCTATATCCCCCCCTCCCTCTATATCCCCCCTCCTTCTATATCCCTCCTCCTTCTATATCCCCCCCTCCTTCTATATCCCCCCTCCTTCTATATCCCCCCTCCCTCTATATCCCCCCCTCCCTCTATATCCCCCCCCTCTATATCCCCCCTCCTTCTATATCCCCCCTCCCTCTATATCCCCCCTCCCTCTATATCCCTCCTCCTTCTATATCCCCCCCTCCTTCTATATCCCCCCTCCTTCTATATCCCCCCTCCCTCTATATCCCCCCCTCCCTCTATATCCCCCCCCTCTATATCCCCCCTCCTTCTATATCCCCCCTCCCTCTATATCCCCCCTCCCTCTATATCCCCCCTCCCTCTATATCCCTCCTCCTTCTATATCCCCCCCTCCTTCTATATCCCCCCCTCCTTCTATATCCCCCCCTCCCTCTATATCCCCCCTCCTTCTATATCCCTCCTCCTTCTATATCCCCCCTCCCTCTATATCCCCCCCTCCCTCTATATCCCCCCTCCTTCTATATCCCCCCTCCCTCTATATCCCCCCCTCTATATCCCCCCTCCTTCTATATCCCCCCTCCTTCTATATCCCCCCCTCCCTCTATATCCCCCCCTCCCTCTATATCCCCCCTCCTTCTATATCCCCCCTCCCTCTATATCCCCCCTCCCTCTATATCCCCCCCTCCTTCTATATCCCCCCTCCTTCTATATCCCCCCTCCCTCTATATCCCCCCTCCCTCTATATCCCCCCTCCCTCTATATCCCCCCTCCCTCTATATCCCCCCTCCTTCTATATCCCCCCTCCCTCTATATCCCCCCCTCCCTCTATATCCCTCCTTCTATATCCCCCCTCCTTCTATATCCCCCCTCCCTCTATATCCCTCCTTCCCTCTATATCCCCCCTCCCTCTATATCCCCCCTCCCTCTATATCCCCCCCTCCCTCTATATCCCCCCTCCTTCTATATCCCCCCTCCCTCTATATCCCTCCTTCCCTCTATATCCCCCCTCCCTCTATATCCCCCCTCCCTCTATATCCCCCCTCCCTCTATATCCCCCCTCCTTCTATATCCCCCCTCCTTCTATATCCCTCCTTCCCTCTATATCCCTCCCTCCTTCTATATCCCTCCCTCCTATATCCCCCCTCCCTCTACATCCCCCCTCCTTCTATATCCCCCCCTCTATATCCCCCCTCCCTCTATATCCCCCCTCCTTCTATATCCCCCCTCCTTCTATATCCCCCCTCCCTCTATATCCCTCCCTCCTTCTATATCCCTCCCTCTACATCCCCCCTCCCTCTACATCCCCCCTCCCTCTATATCCCTCCCTCCTTCTATATCCCTCCCTCTATATCCCCCCTCCCTCTATATCCCTCCCTCTACATCCCCCCTCCCTCTATATCCCCCCTCCCTCTACATCCCCCCTCCCTCTATATCCCTCTCTCCTTCTATATCCCCCCTCCCTCTACATCCCCCCTCCCTCTATATCCCCCCTCCTTCTATATCCCCCCTCCCTCTATATCCCTCCCTCCTTCTATATCCCTCCCTCTACATCCCCCCTCCCTCTACATCCCCCCTCCCTCTATATCTCTCCCTCCTTCTATATCCCTCCCTCTATATCCCCCCTCCCTCTATATCCCTCCCTCTACATCCCCCCTCCCTCTATATCCCCCCTCCCTCTACATCCCCCCTCCCTCTATATCCCTCTCTCCTTCTATATCCCCCCTCCCTCTACATCCCCCCTCCCTCTATATCCCCCCTCCCTCTATATCCCCCCTCCCTCTATATCCCCCTCCTTCTATATCCCTCCCTCCTTCTATATCCCTCCCTCTACATCCCCCCTCCCTCTACATCCCCCCTCCTTCTATATCCCTCCCTCTATATCCCCCCTCCCTCTATATCCCTCCCTCTACATCCCCCCTCCCTCTATATCCCCCCTCCCTCTACATCCCCCCTCCCTCTATATCCCTCCCTCTATATCCCCCCTCCCTCTATATCCCTCCCTCCCTCTATATCCCCCCTCCCTCTATATCCCCCCTCCCTCTATATCCCCCCTCCCTCTATATCCCCCCTCCCTCTATATCCCCCCTCCTATATCCCCCCTCCCTCTACATCCCCCCTCCCTCTATATCCCCCCTCCCTCTATATCCCCCCTCCCTCTATATCCTCCCTCCCTCTATATCCCCCCTCCCTCTATATCCCTCCCTCTATATCCCCCTCCCTCTATATCCCCCCTCCTTCTATATCCCCCCTCCCTCTACATCCCCCCTCCCTCTACATCCCCCCTCCCTCTATATCCCCCCTCCCTCTACATCCCCCCTCCTTCTATATCCCCCCTCCCTCTATATCCCCCCTCCTTCTACATCCTCCCTCCTTCTATATCCCCCCTCCCTCTATATCCCCCTCCCTCTATATCCCCCCTCCTTCTATATCCCCCCTCCCTCTATATCCCCCCTCCCTCTACATCCTCCCTCCTTCTATATCCCCCCTCCCTCTATATCCCCCCTCCTTCTATATCCCCCCTCCTTCTATATCCCCCCTCCTTCTATATCCCCCCTCCTCTATATCCCCCCTCCCTCTATATCCCCCCTCCTTCTATATCCCCCCTCCCTCTATATCCCCCCTCCCTCTACATCCCCCCTCCCTCTATATCCCCCCTCCTTCTATATCCCCCCTCCTTCTATATCCCCCCTCCTTCTATATCCCCCCTCCTTCTATATCCCCCCTCCCTCTATATCCCCCCTCCCTCTATATCCCCCCTCCCTCTATATCCCCCCCTCCCTCTATATCCCTCCCTCTATATCCCCCTCCTCTATATCCCCCCTCCTTCTATATCCCCCCTCCCTCTATATCCCTCCCTCTATATCCCCCTCCTTCTATATCCCCCCTCCTTCTATATCCCCCCTCCCTCTATATCCCCCCTCCCTCTATATCCCTCCCTCCTCTATATCCCTCCCTCTATATCCCCCCTCCCTCTATATCCCCCCTCCCTCTATATCCCCCCCTCCCTCTTCTATATCCCCCTCCCTCTATATCCCCCCTCCCTCTATATCCCCCCCTCCCTCTATATCCCCCCTCCCTCTATATCCCCCCTCCCTCTATATCCCCCCTCCCTCTATATCCCCCCTCCCTCTATATCCCCCCTCTATATCCCCCTCCCTCTATATCCCCCCTCCTTCTATATCCCCCCTCCCTCTACATCCCCCCTCCCTCTATATCCCTCCCTCTATCCTCCCTCTATATCCCCCCTCCTTCTATATCCCCCCTCCCTCTATATCCCCCCTCCTTCTATATCCCCCCTCCCTCTACATCCCCCCTCCCTCTATATCCCTCCCTCTATATCCCTCCCTCTATATCCCCCCTCCCTCTATATCCCCCTCCTTCTATATCCCCCTCCCTCTATATCCCTCCATCCCTCTATATCCCCCCTCCCTCTATATCCCCCCTCCTTCTATATCCCCCCTCCTTCTATATCCCCCCTCCTTCTATATCCCCCCTCCCTCTATATCCCCCCTCCCTCTATATCCCCCCTCCCTCTATATCCCCCTCCCTCTATATCCTCCCTCCTCTATATCCCCCCTCCCTCTATATCCCCCCTCCCTCTATATCCTCCCTCCTCTATATCCCCCCTTCTATATCCCCCTCCCTCTATATCCCCCCTCCCTCTATATCCCCCCTCCCTCTATATCCCTCCCTCTATATCCTCCCTCCTTCTATATCCCCCCTCCTTCTATATCCCCCCTTCTATATCCCCCCTCCCTCTATATCCCCCCTCCCTCTATATCCCCCCTCCTTCTATATCCCCCCTCCCTCTATATCCCCCCTCCCTCTATATCCCCCCTCCCTCTATATCCCCCCTCCCTCTATATCCCCCTCCCTCTATATCCCTCCCTCCCTCTATATCCCTCCTCCTTCTATATCCCCCCTCCCTCTATATCCCCCTCCCTCTATATCCCTCCCTCCCTCTATATCCCCCCCCCTCCCTCTATATCCTCCCTCCTTCTATATCCCCCTCCCTCTATATCCCTCCTTCTATATCCCCCCTCCCTCTATATCCCCCCTCCCTCTATATCCCCCCTCCCTCTATATCCCTCCCTCTATATCCTCCCTCCTTCTATATCCCCCCTCCCTCTATATCCCCCCTCCCTCTATATCCCTCCCTCTATATCCTCCCTCCTTCTATATCCCCCCCTCCCTCTATATCCCTCCCTCCCTCTATATCCCCCCTCCTTCTATATCCCCCCTTCTATATCCCCCCTCCCTCTATATCCCTCCCTCTATATCCTCCCTCCTTCTATATCCCCCCTCCTTCTATATCCCCCCTTCTATATCCCCCCTCCCTCTATATCCCCCCTCCCTCTATATCCCCCCTCCCCTCTATATCCCCCCTCCCTCTATATCCCCCCTCCTTCTATATCCCTCCCTCCCTCTATATCCCCCTCCTTCTATATCCCCCTCCCTCTATATCCCTCCTCTATATCCCCCCTCCCTCTATATCCCCCCTCCCTCTATATCCCCCCTCCCTCTATATCCCCCTCCCTATTCCTCCCTCTATATCCCCCTCCTTCTATATCCCTCCCTCCCTCTATATCCCCCCTCCCTCTATATCCCTCCCTCCCTCTATATCCCCCCTCCCTCCCCCCTCCCTCTATATCCCCCCTCCCTCTACATCCCCCTCCCTCTATATCCCCCTCTTCTATTCCCTCCTCTATATCCCCTCCCTCCCTCTATATCCCCCTCCTTCTATATCCCCCCTCCCTCTATATCCCCCTCCTTCTATATCCCCCCTCCCTCTATATCCCCCTCCCTCTATATCCCCCCTCCCTCTATATCCCCCCTCCCTCTATATCCCCCCTCCCTCTACATCCCCCCTCCCTCTATATCCCCCCTCCTTCTATATCCCTCCTTCTATATCCCCCCTCCCTCCCTCTATATCCCCCCCCTCTATATCCCTCTCTCCTCTATATCCCCCTCCCTCTATATCCCCCTCCCTCTATATCCCCCTCCCTCTATATCCCCCCTCCTTCTATATCCCCCCCTCCCTCTATATCCCCCCTCCCTCTATATCCCCCCTCCCTCTATTCCTCATCCCTCTATATCCCCCTCCCTCTATATCCCCCATCCCTCTATATCCCCTCCTCATATCCCCCCTCCCTCTATATCCCTCCCTCTATATCCCCCTCCTTCTATATCCCCCCTCCCTCTATCCCCCCTCCCTCTATATCCCCCCTCCCTCTATATCCCCCCTCCCTCTATATCCCCCTCCCTCTATATCCCCCTCCCTCTATATCCCTCCCTCTATATCCCCCCTCCCTCTATATCCCCCCTCCCTCTATATCCCCCTCCCTCTATATCCCCCTCCCTCTATATCCCCCCTCCCTCTATATCCCCCCTCCCTCTATATCCCCCCTCCTCTATATCCCCCCTCCCTCTATATCCCCCCTCCCTCTATATCCCCCCTCCCTCTATATCCCCCCTCCCTCTACATCCCCCCTCCCTCTACATCCCCCTCCCTCTATATCCCCCCTCCCTCTATATCCCTCCTCCTCTATCCCCCCTCCCTCTATATCCCCCCTCCCTCTATATCCCCCCTCCCTCTATATCCCCCCTCCCTCTATATCCCCCCTCCCTCTATATCCCCCCTCCTTCTATATCCCCCCCTCTATATCCCCCCTCCCTCTATATCCCCCCTCCTTCTATATCCCCCCTCCTTCTATATCCCCCCTCCCTCTATATCCCCCCTCCCTCTATATCCCCCCTCCCTCTATATCCCCCCTCCCTCTATATCCCCCCTCCCTCTATATCCCCCTCCCTCTATATCCCCCTCCTCTATATCCCCCCTCCCTCTATATCCCCCCTCCCTCTATATCCTCCCTCCCTCTATATCCCTCCCTCTATATCCCCCCTCCCTCTACATCCCCCCTCCCTCTATATCCCTCTTCTATATCCCCTCCCTCTATATCCCCCCTCCCTCTATATCCCCCCTCCTCTATATCCCCTCCTCTATATCCCCCCTCCCTCTATATCCCCCCTCCCTCTATATCCCCCCTCCTTCTATATCCCCCCTCCCTCTATATCCCCCCTCCCTCTATATCCCCCTCCCTCTATATCCCCCCTCCCTCTATATCCCCCCTCTATCCCCTCCTCTATATCCCCCCTCCCTCTATATCCCCCCTCCCTCTATATCCCCCCTCCCTCTATATCCCCCTCCCTCTATATCCCTCCTCTATATCCCCCCTCCCTCTATATCCCCCTCCCTCTATATCCCCCCTCCCTCTATATCCCCCCTCCTTCTATATCCCTCCTCTATATCCCCCCTCCCTCTATATCCCCCCTCCTCTATATCCCCCCTCCTTCTATATCCCCCCTCCCTCTATATCCCCCCTCCCTCTATATCCCCCCTCCCTCTATATCCCCCCCCCTCTATATCCCTCCCTCCTCTATATCCCCCCTCCCTCTATATCCCTCCCTCCCTCTATATCCCCCCTCCCTCTATATCCCCCCTCCCTCTATATCCCCCCTCCTCTATATCCCCCCTCCCTCTATATCCCCCCTCCCTCTATATCCCCCCTCCCTCTATATCCCCCCTCCCTCTATATCCCCCCTCCCTCTATATCCCCCCTCCTCTATATCCCCCCTCCCTCTATATCCCCCCTCCTTCTATATCCCTCCCTCCCTCTATATCCCCCCTCCCTCTATATCCCCCCTCCCTCTATATCCCCCCTCCCTCTATATCCCCCTCCCTCTATATCCCCCCTCCTCTATATCCCCCCTCCCTCTATATCCCCCCTCCTCTATATCCCCCCTCCTCTATATCCCCCTCCCTCTATATCCCCCCTCCCTCTATATCCCCCCTCCCTCTATATCCCCCCTCCCTCTATATCCCCCTCCCTCTATATCCCCCCTCCTTCTATATCCCTCCCTCCTTCTATATCCCCCCTCCCTCTATATCCCCCCTCCCTCTATATCCCCCTCCCTCTATATCCCCCCTCCCTCTATATCCCCCCTCCTCTATATCCCCCCTCCCTCTATATCCCCCCTCCTTCTATATCCCCCCTCTATATCCCCCCTCCCTCTATATCCCCCCTCTATATCCCCTCCTCTATATCCCCCCTCCCTCTATATCCCCCCTCCCTCTATATCCCCCCTCCCTCTATATCCCCCTCCCTCTATATCCCCCTCCTTCTATATCCCCCCTCCTCTATATCCCCCCTCCCTCTATATCCCCCCTCCCTCTATATCCCCCCTCCCTCTATATCCCCCCTCCCTCTATATCCCCCCTCCCTCTATATCCCCCCTCCCTCTATATCCCCCTCCTCTATATCCCCCCTCTATATCCCCCCTCCCTCTATATCCCTCCCTCCTCTATATCCCCCCTCCCTCTATATCCCCCCTCCCTCTATATCCCCCCTCCCTCTATATCCCTCCCTCCCTCTATATCCCCTCCCCTCCTTCTATATCCCCCCTCCCTCTATATCCCCCCTCCCTCTATATCCCCCCTCCCTCTATATCCCCCCTCCTTCTATATCCCCCCTCCTTCTATATCCCCCCTCCCTCTATATCCCCCCTCCTCTATATCCCCCCTCCCTCTATATCCCTCCCTCTATATCCCCCCCTCCCTCTATATCCCCCCTCCTCTATATCCCC
>NC_074679.1:953706-956206 GCF_029448725.1 Salvelinus fontinalis
CTATATCCCCCCTCCCTCTATATCCCCCCTCCCTCTATATCCCCCCTCCCTCTATATCCCCCCTCCCTCTATATCCCCCCTCCCTCTATATCCCCCCTCCTCTATATCCCCCCTCCCTCTATATCCCCCCTCCCTCTATATCCCCCCTCCCTCTATATCCCCCCTCCCTCTATATCCCCCCTCCTCCTCTATATCCCCCCTCCCTCTATATCCCCCCTCCCTCTATATCCCCCTCCCTCTATATCCCCCCTCCTCTATATCCCCCCTCCTCTATATCCCCCCTCCCTCTATATCCCCCTCCCTCTATATCCCCCCTCCCTCTATATCCCCCTCCTTCTATATCCCCCTCCCTCTATCCCCCTCCCTCTATATCCCCCCTCCCTCTATATCCCCCCTCCCTCCCTCTATATCCCCCCTCCCTCTATATCCCTCCTCCTTCTATATCCCCCCTCCTTCTATATCCCTCCTCCCTCTATATCCCCCCTCCCTCTATATCCCCCCTCCCTCTATATCCCCCCTCCCTCTATATCCCCCTCCTTCTATATCCCCCCTCCCTCTATATCCCTCCATCCCTCTATATCCCCCCTCCTCTATCCCTCTATATCCTCATCCCTCCCCTCCCTCTATATCCCCCTCCTTCTATATCCCCCTCCTCTATATCCCCCCTCCCTCTATATCCCTCCCTCCTTCTATATCCCCCCTCCTTCTATATCCCTCCATCCCTCTATATCCCCCCTCCTTCTATATCCCTCCTTCTATATCCCTCCATCCCTCTATATCCCTCCCTCCCTCTATATCCCCCCTCCCTCTATATCCCCCCTCCCTCTATATCCCCCCTCCCTCTATATCCCCCCTCCCTCTATATCCCTCCTCCCTCTATATCCCCCCTCCTTCTATATCCCCCCTCCCTCTATATCCCCCCTCCCTCTATATCCTCCCTCCCTCTATATCCCCCCTCCTTCTATATCCCTCCATCCCTCTATATCCCCCCTCCTTCTATATCCCTCCTTCTATATCCCTCCATCCCTCTATATCCCTCCCTCCCTCTATATCCTCCCTCCCTCTATATCCCCCCTCCCTCTATATCCCCCCTCCCTCTATATCCTCCCTCCTTCTATATCCCTCCCTCCCTCTATATCCTCCCTCCCTCTACATCCCCCCCTCCCTCTATATCCTCCCTCCCTCTATATCCTCCCTCCTTCTATATCCCTCCCTCCCTCTATATCCCCCCTCCCTCTATATCCCTCCCTCATTCTATATCCCTCCCTCCCTCTATATCCCCCCTCCCTCTATATCCTCCCTCCCTCTATATCCTCCCTCCTTCTATATCCCTCCCTCCCTCTATATCCCCCCTCCCCTCTATATCCCCCTCCTTCTATATCCCTCCTTCTATATCCCTCCATCCCTCTATATCCCCCCTCCTTCTATATCCCTCCTTCTATATCCCTCCCTCCCTCTATATCCCCCTCCCTCTATATCCCTCCCTCATTCCCTCTATATCCCTCCATCCCTCTATATCCCTCCCTCCCCCGAAATAAATAATTAAAGAAAACAGGCTGGTAGAATCACCTAAAGAGAGATAGAGAGAGGATGTCACAACAAAACACACCGTCTGTCTCCTCCTCATTACCTCCCTCACAGGGATGAGTGTTATGATACACAGTGTCATGGCCGTCAGTAAAGCTGTGAGTCAATGGGGGAACTAACACGATACATCGCCTTCGGAAAGTATTCAGACACCTTGACTTTTTCCACATTTTGTTACTTTACAGGCTTATTCTAAAATGGATTAAATAAATACAAATCCTCAGCAATCTACACACAATACCCCAGAATGACAAAGCGAGGAACGTTTTTTAGAAATGTTTGCAAATGTATTCAAAATCAAAAACAGAAATACCTATTTTTCATAAGTATTCAGACCCTTTGCGAAAATTAAGTTCAGGTGCATCCTGTTTCCATTGATCATCCTTGAGATGTTTCTAGAACTTGATTGGAGTCCACCTGTGGGAAATTCAATTAATTGGACATGATTTGGAAAGGCACACACCTGTCTATATAAGGTCCCACAGTTGACAGTGCATGTCAAAGCAAAAGCCAAGCCATGAGGTCGAAGGAATTGTCCTTAGAGCTCCGAGACAGGATTGTGTCGAGGCACAGATCTGGGGAACGGTACCAACACATTTTTGCAGCATTGAAGGTCCCCAAGAACACAGTGGCCTCCATCATTCTTAAATGGAAGAAGTTTGGTACCAACACGACTCTTCCTAGAGCTGGCCGTCCGGCTAAACTGAGCAATCGGGGGAGAAGGGCCTTGGTCAGGGAGGTAACCAAGAACCCGATGGTCACTCTGAAAGAGCTCCAGAGTTCCTCTGTAGAGATGGGAGAACCTTCCAGAAGGACAACCATCTTTGCAGCACTCCACCAATCAGCCCTTCATGGTCGACACTCCTCAGTAAAAGGCACATGACAGCACGCTTGGAGTTTGTCAAAGGCACCC